>NC_048446.1:7778430-7938430 GCF_004353265.1 Vitis riparia
TACGCTGTTTGGGATTTGCACACAAGAAAGATCCTATGGGGTTTGTAGCATATAATGGAGATGAATAGTCCATCCAGCTCATCAACTGCTATTTAAATCATCAGATTACTTTGTAATTGGAAGTAAGCTCCCCTGTTAGAAGGAATGTGAACTGCAGGACATCGGAAATTGTTATTATACTTTAGCTCCATGATTACCCCAAGCCACTTCTTATCAAGATGGAATATCCTCAGAGCCTTGCACTGGAAATGGCCATTTGTAGAGGATGTTAGAGCAGTTTAGAATGGTATCGTTCAGTGCGAGAGGAAGTCTTAGCACAGGGCATCAGAGAGTTTTTGCTGTTATTAATAAGGACAGGGCAAGTGATATATTGCCCAAGATCTTCTTGATTGCTGTTAAAATCACAAAGATCTTAGGAAAAGTCAAGAGTTTGCTGTTGATAATTTAGCTTAGAGAACTTATCATTAATGGGATTACAACTGCATCAAAGATCTGTTATAAGCTGAATTTTTACCAAACAAAGCATTCGAACATGCCACAGAGTAACTGTATCAGTTTCTGGCCTCAGCTAAGATGGAACATCAGTCACAGGAATCAAGATGTATCCAGAACAAGGCCATTAATGTGCATACATGGGGCAATGACGAATTAAGGTTTGCCACTGCCAGTGACTCTAATGATGCTGCTGGCATGGTTCTGTATCCAGGTTACACGATTCAGATTTGAGGGTCAATGTAGTATTGCTATACTAGTAGGTTATTACCTGAGCTACATGAATTTGAGTCAGATGGCCGACATTACCTTGATTGCCCTCCTGTTGGCGATCTCCAAACAAACCAGAGGTGGCAGGTCCAGGTATTTGAAGGAATAGGACAGCTTAGTGAGAGCAATTGAAGAACCAGCAGATTGCCCAAACGTTTCCTCGATTGCTCGCAGATATGCTTCAACTTTTCAAGAATTACTTCAACACTCAGGCTTGTCTCTTCGAATATATATATATATTTAACAGCACTGGATTCTGGCATCAATTAACAATGAGAGAAGGAATTCTCCAAGGATTGCAGACTTGGGATCTAATTGGCTTTCATACATTTGATTATGCTCTTCACTTTCTATCTTGCTACAATAGAGTACTGGGTCTGAATAATTCGTGATGGAAGTACCGAACAACAAGGCAGTCAGAAACAAGGTTGTAAGCTGAAACAACAAATTCTGAAAGCCAAGAAGTCATTTGCTGAGCTTCCAGAGTCGGTATTTGAAACTAGCATATTTGTTTATGGGATACATGCATATTGCAACATATAAATATTTAATTGAAAATGTTATAATTAAGAAAATAAATTTTAGGAAAGAGGTCCAGTGATTTACGAAAAAACAAAATAAAATAGAAAAAAAATATTAGATTTATTATTTGGTATTTTTTGAAATAAAAATAGAATGCAATTAAAAGTTTGGTATATATATATAAAATTAGAGATCTCTTCTACAGTTACGTTTAACGCTATTGGGTGATATTTCTACAATTTATATTTTAATATGTAAATTTGATATATTTTTAATTATTAATATTATTCATAATTAAAAGATTTAAATTTACAAATAAAAATATTACATTTGCCATATAATGTATATTAGATCTGTTCTTATATTGTTTATATATATATATATATATATATACAAACATTTTGCGTACTTTAAATATAATATTTTTTAAGTTGTAATATGTATTTTTTATTTTTTATTTTTTATTTTTATAAGTAAAAATTTTAATTCTTTTAATTTTTTTTCTTTTTTGGTCCCAAAGTGATTAAGTGAAAAAAAGTATTGAAAGAATGGAAGAAAATGAATGAACAAGAGAAAGTGGGATATTCATCTCTCATTTTTCAACATGGAGCATTATATTTTGGAGAAACTATTTCTATTGTATAGTATTATGTTTTGTTTATTCCTTATGGTGGAAACAACTTGGCTTGTAATTTTGAATATTATTATTTATTCTTGTTTTGATATAATTATTTATTGTTGTTTCCAAAACAAAGACTTCAGAAATCTTGACGTAATATTAAAACATTTTTTAACAAGGTTGAAGAAGGTTATTTTTCTCATTAATTATTGGTTTTAATCTTCATAGGAATTAAAAAAAAAAGCTTGTTTGATAGTGTGTGTGACATAAAAAAAATTAGTGGATTAAATTACCACTAATTTGGTCTTAAAAAAATAATAAAAAATATCCTCTTATGGATAAGTTTCCTTAATCTCCAACTATAAAAATGATAATAATAATAATAATAAGAAAATTATTATTATTATTATTATTATTTTGTTGGTAAAACCTCACAGAGAAGAAAATTTGCTAAAATCAAAGAACTAAATCTCTTGAATTAAGCAACTAAAGTTCGGGAATTTGAAATTCAAATTTCCTATCTTCACTTATAAATAGAGGTGTCTTTTATAAAGAATATAGTGGGATAAATCAGAAAAATCTAAAAAGGAAAATCCTTAAGGAGAAAATCCAAAGGTAACTTCGTATGGGAAAAGGGGCTTCACAACAAAAGAAAGAACTTCATCAAATCTCCCTACAAGTTCAGTAAATGATAAAAGTGCTTCATCAAATCTCTCTGCAAGCTCGGTAAACGGCAAAAGAATTGCTACATGCGTTCTTCGCCATTCAACAAGGTTATTCGGGAATAAGCTACTTGTGGCCCTCGATTGATCTTTGAAATCTCATCTTCTAAAGTGTGATCAAGCTAAAAGAATCAGAGAGAAAATATTCTTTTGGAAAGAATATTATTTTTGATATTGTACTCACAATATTTTTAATTTCAATAAATATTTCGTTCACATTATTTTCCTATTTGTGTTGCTAATTTTGCAAGACCAAATTTACGAAATTTGTGCGTACAAATTTTTGGCACACCCGATGGGACATCTCTGCCTCTCATATATTTTGTTAGAAGATTGATCTCTATTACATTGATGGCACCTAAAAGAACTCAAGTTGTGCATGTCAACAAGGGCAATGACAAGATCGTCATTGCGCAACCAACACATGACACTGCTACGAGCCCCATGACTAGTATAAAAATAAAATCAACATCTTCAATCTCAACAAAACAAACAAGTGAGTATGCTTGTTTACTAAAACAGGTAAGAACACGTGATGAGCACCAACCACTCATCACCTTGGTCTCTTTGGGGGCAAAGAGCCATAGTCCTCGTAGTAGGAGAAAACTCCCTTCAACACTATAGGACTTTGGGGATAAATCTCCTTGCCCTACTGATGCCAACTCTAGCACCGACTAACACTCCAGATTGCCAACTGGAATGTCAAAGGAGGAAAACTACTCCAATTGTTCCGACTCTTTTACTTCTCATTTCTTGATGACTATGCCGATAGTGGCAACCGACACTACATCCGTAGAGAAACAATTAGCAGAGATGGCTCACACCATCGCCAAACTCACCAAGACGGTTAAGGAGAAGGATATGTAGATAGTCTCCCTCATAAACAAGGTTGAGGTACAAGTTCAAAATACTGATGAGTCAAGTCAAGGACTCAACCACCTTCCGTATGTTGCATCTCCTCTCGATGATGCACCACATAAGTATAGGACAATGCAAATTGAGAGACAAACGACAGAATCTGCCTTAGTGGCATCATTATCTGTCCAACAACTTTAGGACATGATAACTAACACCATTAGAGCACAATACGATGGACCCTCACAGAGTATGCTCATGTACTCTAAACCTTACTCTAAGAGGATTGATAACCAATGTATGCCTGTGGGTTATCAACCTCCAAAATTTCAATCATTTGATGGGAAAGGAAATCTAAAACAACATGTTGCCCATTTCGTTGAAACTTGAAACAATATAGGTACAGATGGTGACTTATTAGTTAAACAATTCATCCATTCTCTTCGAGGGAATGCTTTCGATTGGTACATAGACCTTACACCTGAGTGTATCGATAGTTGGGACCAAATGGAATGTGAATTCCTCAACCGTTTCTATAGCACCCAATGAACTGTAAGTATGATGGAACTTACTAACACTAAGCAATGGAAAGACGAGCCGGTTGTAGATTATATCAACCGTTGGTGTTCCTTAAGCCTTGATTGCAAAAATAGATTATCTGAGGTATTAGCCGTGGAGATGTGCATACAAAGAATGCGTTGGGGTCTCTTATATATTCTCCAAGGGATACGACCTCGTACCTTTGAAGAATTAGCTACCTGAGCACATGACATGGAGCTCAGCATAGCTAACCATGGTTCTAAGAAGGACTTTACCATTGATTGGCAAAGAGAGAGACATGATGGGAAAAAGAGTGACAAGACCTCGAAGAAACCCATCCAGGGGTCAATGATGATAAATATGACTCCCGTCAAAATCTCAGCAAAGGATGAAAAGAAGGAAGTAAAAGAGGCTAGACCAATCCAGGAAAATGAGAGACATCGATTCACCTTGAAGGAATTAGAAGAGAAGAAGTATCATTTTCCTGACTCTGATGTGCCTAACATGTTGGAAGACTTGCTCTAAAAAAAGGTTATTGAGTTACTTGAGTGCAAGAGTCTAGAATAAATGGGTCATGTTAATGATCCAAACTACTGTCATTACCATTGAATTGTTAGTCATCATGTGGAGAAATTTTTTGTTTTAAAAGATCTCATAATGAAACTTGCAAAGCAAGGAAGAATTCATTTAGATTTGGATGAAGTAGTAGAGTCAAATCATGCTATGGTCACATTTGGGTCATTTGATTCTATTCCATTACATGTTTTGCTTAAGAAACTGGGGGCATGTGCTAGTACTATTCAATGCGAGTCACTGAAACCAAAGCAAACACAAGTGTCATGTTAGGATAACCTACTTCATTTTTGCTCTGATAATAAATCAATGCCATATGAAGAAGAAGTTTAGACATTAGTGACATGAAGAAGACCTCATAAGAAGCAAGTGTCGTATTCATACCCTAACCTTCTTAGGAGGGGACGACATGAGTGGAATACTTGTCAACATCTAAAGAAGAAAGAAAAAAAGAATCCTGAAAGAAAACAAGTGATTGAACAAATAGATGACATTTTGATCCAGAAACTCATCATCCCTATCACCCTAGGGGAATACTTCCCCTTAGGGTTATTTGATAAAGGGGTGACAGTATCAACTCATATAGTCTCTTGCAATGAGACTTCAAAAGAAGAATGGTTAAGTAAAAATGAGGATAGCATTCTTGGTGTTGAGTCAAGAAAAACTAAGGAAGAAGAGGGGGTAGTAGCAAGCTTACAACACCTACCCTCACCGTTTAGTAGCCATGAAATGCTACAACTTCCTAATGAGATGCGAAATGCGTTGATTCAAGTACTTAAGAATCCAACACTCTATGCCACCAAAATAAAGGGGGCAAAAAGACTTAAGGATGAAAGCCACAATTGTGCCAAATGTTGTGCAGTCATCACCTTTACCGATGAAGACCTTCAGTTAGGGTTAAAACCACATAATCGACCTTTGTTTGTTACCGGGTACATATGGGAAAAAAATCTCACTCGCATCTTAATTGATGGAGGGTTTGCAGTAAATATCATGCCCAAAACAACAATGAAATGACTTGGGATTGCTACGAAAGAATTAACTCGAAGTCACCTAATGATCCAAGGCTTTAATCAAGGAGGACAACAAGTTATTGGTATGATTCACCTAGAGCTTGTTACAGGTGAGTTGAGTTCAAACACATTGTTTCATGGAATCGATGCAAAAATATCTTACAACGTATTACTCGGGCGACCATGGCTTCATGAGAATGGGGTAATTCCTTCGACACTACACCAGTGTTTCAAATTCTATAAAGGAGGGGTAAAGAAAGTAGAAGCCGATACTAAGCCATTTACAGAAGTTGAGTCTTATTTTGTTGACGCTAAATTTTACATAGAAAATGATGCTATGGAGGAAGTCCTTCCTACGATCATTTCCTCAATTGGGAAGGTTAAACTTAAGGGAAAAGTTGAGCAGTGTAAGTTAACATTAGTAGAGGAAATTTCACAACCAATGATGACTCGAATTGAAGAAAAAGAGAAATCCTAAAAAAAATCGACACTGGACTTGACGATTGCCACTACTTCCCTAATTTTTTGGTACATCCCAAGATCTCGATGAAGTGAGGGTCAACCACCTTTCATAGAAGACAAAAGCAAAGTACAACCTCGAAGATTGGAAAATGGGGACCTTCAGGTCTTGAAAGAAGATGTGACCATTCTCCTTCCAAGCTTACAACTCATCTCTAGGGATGAGACACAAAAATCCATCAAATCCTCAAGAGTTCAAACAAAACAAGAATTCTTTCCTAGTAAAATAATAGATCAGGGGTTCAACCCTACGACTTATAAGTTATTAGCCAAGGCAGGGTATGACTTCACTTCGTCATCACGATTAGGAGAACTTAACTCCGAGACTACAGGTGAAAAAATGCATGGCCTTAACGAAACTCAAAAGAAGTTAAAACAACAAGGGTATGCAGTCAAACCTTATAGGGTAGGTTTATGGTTTGTACCTTTCGAGCCTATCAAAATTTCAGCGAAGACTAAGAAAATTAAGGTAAGTACACAACATATCACTATAGAAGACATGGAAGAGAGTAGTGGGTCAAATTCTCCTTCTCAAATTTTAGTATTTGATTAGATTGAAGCTCTAATTACATGAGCTTCAGTGTTCACTAGGTTGGGCGATTTTAACTAAGTAGAACGAAATTTTGCACATATCCCACAGAGGTCAATACAACAAAGGATTGAGACTTGATTACTACTCAAAAAGTACTCTTTTATAGCTTGAAACTAGCTATTTTAAATACTTTTGAGTAGTAGTTAATACCTTTTAACTCAATTGGCACATTAAGGAACCTAGCAAGGGTTACTAATCTGTTTTGGTAAGTTTTGGTGTTTTTGGTAGCTTTTTGATCATTGAAACAAGCCAAGAAGAGGGAGAATTTTGTGAAATAAATGGTAATGCAAGTTGAAGCTCAAATACATGAAGAATCCAAGCTTTGGAGCATTTCATAGCCTTTTGCCAAGCCAACCAGAAAGATGCAAGAAAGAAAACCAGAGGAAGAAATCCAACAACCAGCAGTTTCGCATGGCTGTGTGAAATTTCGTACACCATACGAAACCACAAGAGGCAGCCAAAGAATTTCGCACACCATGCGAAATCTTCCTGTACACCGACTCTGTTAGATTTTTATCTTCAGATATTTTGTGTAATTTCCTAGTTTCTCCTTGTAACCAACCTAGATATTTTCTTTTATATCTTTTTATATATTTTTTAGGTAACATCATATATAAGGAGAGAGACAGAGGGAGAAATATATGTTTTTTTTTCATAGAACACTTGCAAATTCCTCGTAGTAAGAAATATACAAAGCTTTTGCTCTGCCTTTCCTTCTCATTTTGTTTTCACTCTTCTTTCTAGCCAAACAACCTCTGAGGATGATTTATCAGGGGATGAGTGACTAGGTTTTAAGTTTCTTGGAGTGAGGGAAGCTAGGTGAAGGACCCGAATGCAAAGATGGGAGTTGTCCTTGCTTTAAATGAAAGTAGTTGTTAACCATTAATGGTTTTTATTTTAAGGTTTAGCTTTAAATCCCTTAAAAGCACCTTCATTGGCCAATACTTGGTAAGTTTTCCAGATTCTATGGATGCTTATTACTAGATCCATGAATGTCTATTAGTTATCATTTACGAGCCATTGGAAGGTGGTTCAAGGTGAGGGTCTTTAGTGTTTGAAGCCATTAATGGGAAGCAACTATCATTTTCCATGAACCCTTTGGATCAAATCTTAATTGCTAAATACAAAACTGGTTCGGGAGATAACCATCCTTTATGTTATTGTCCCCAACACGAGGAGAAGATCTGGAATCTCCCACTTTGTCTAAGGAACCCGATCCTAGTGACCTAAAGCTCCAAGAGACCTTTTCTTTGTAGTTAACTTCACTTATTGTTTTTGCTTAACTTAATATCAATCTTTGCAACCACAATTCCATTTTCTTTAAAAACTAATTTTCATAAGGAAAAGCACTAGTTTATTTCCTTCACTAAAGTCAACTGTACAATGAAAACCCATCCCTATGGACGATCCTAGAGCCACTATACTATGCTAGCTATGCTACCCTCGTGTAAGGTGATTTAGATTTTATAAATTTTGTTAATAACAACCGTTTGAGCCAGAATCAAATGGCATGATTGCAATAGGGACGAATTAGGACTCTACCTCGAAAGTCATGGCGATGAAATCCCAATAAGAAGCAGTGTATTGAACTAAAAGATGATGCAAAGACAAGAAGTTTAATCCCATCAAGAATGAAACGTCATTAAACTTGGAAAATTTGTACTAATGGTTCATTAAAAGTAAAATGACGTACCATCATGATCACCAAGCAGTCGGACAAGGGATGCCCTAAAGATGTTGAAGAAAGTTCGACGGACACTAGCTACCATGTTACAGTACAAGTTTACTCTAATTTAGAATTTTTAGAAGATGAACCAGGGGAAGCTCCTCAAGTATTTGAGGATGGGGGGCAAGCCACTGTAGATGAGTTAAAAAAGCTCAATTTAGGAACAAATGAAAACCCAAGGCCAATATATGTAAGTATGCTTCTAAGTTCTTTTGAAGAGAAAAGTTATTTTGAGTTGTTACTTGATTATAAAGATGTCTTTGCATGGTCGTACAAAGAAATGCTAGGTCTTGATCCAAAAGTTGCAGTACATCAACTCATGGTGAAGCATGGTGTTCGATTGATTAAGCAAGCCCAAAGACGATTTTGACTAGTACTTGTTTCACAAATAGAAACCGAAATTGACAAATTGATTGAAGCTGGTTTCATTAGGGAGGTAAAGTACCCGACATGGATTGCGAACATTGTTCCAGTTAAGAAAAAGAATGGGCAGATTCGTGTTTGTGTGGATTTTAGAGATTTAAACAATGCTTGCACAAAAGATGACTTCCTATTACTAATCATCGAGCTTATGGTTGATGCAACTACTAGTCATGAAGCTTTATCCTTCATACATGGATCATCGAGGTATAATCAAATACGAATGGCGCCAAAGGATGAAGAGCTTACTGCATTTTGTACCCCAAAGGGTATTTGCTGTTACAAAGTGATGCCTTTTGGACTAAAGAATGCAGGTGCAACATATCAACGTGCTATGCAGAAAATCTTTGATGACATGCTCTATAAGAATGTCGAGTGCTATGTTGATGACCTGGTTGTAAAGTCTAGGAAGAGAGAAGACTACCTACAAGATCTTTGTATGGTGTTTGATAGGTTAAGAAGGTATAAACTCAAAATGAACCCGCTCAAATGTGCTTTTGTTGTTACTTCTGGTAAGTTTCTAGGGTTTATTGTTTGACATCGTAGCATTGAAGTGGATCAATCTAAGATCATAGCCATTCGAGATATGCCAGAACGGAGGAATCTTCAAGAACTTAGAAGTCTTCAAGGACGTCTTTCTTTCATTTGACGGTTTATTTCAAACCTTGCAGGACAATGTCAACTCTTCAACTGACTTATGAAGAAAGATGTCCCATTTGTTCGGGATGAAGCTTGTCATAATGCCTTTAAGAGCATAAAAAAATATTTGGCTAATCCACTAATCTTAGGTACTCCTATGGCAAGGAAGCCATTGATACTCTACATTGCCGCACAAGAGTGCTTTCTTGGAGCATTAGTTGCACAAAAAAATGGGGAGAACAAAGAAAGGGCATTATATTACCTAAGACGAACTCTAACGAGACCGGAACTAAATTACTCTCCAATAGAGAAAACTTGTCTTGCTTTAATCTTCCTGATAAAAAAGCTAAGACATTACATGAAAGCATACATAGTACACTTAATAGCATACGTTGATCCCATTAAGTATGTGTTATCAAAGCTAGTTCTTTCAGGACGATTAGCAATATGGGGGTTGTTACTCACTAAGTATGAAATAATCTACATCTCTCAAAAGGCAATCAAAGGACAAGCACTTGTAGACTTCTTAGCAGATCATCCTATTCCTACAGCATGAGAAATTTCAGATGGCTTCCATGATGAGGAGATCTTTTATGTTGACATTTTTCCTTCGTGATTGATGTTCTTCAATGGGTTAGCACGCTATGATGGAACAGGTGCAGGTGTTGTATTTGTCTCACCACAAAGACAAATATTACCATATTCATTTTTTATTAGTGAGAGATGCTCTAACAACGTCATTGAATACCAAACCTTAATTATCGGACTACAAATGGTGATTGAAATAAAAATCACAAGCTTAGAGATATGTGGGGATTCTAAGTTGGTAATCAATCAACTTTTAACCTTGTACGAGGTTAAAAGTGATGACTTAGTTCCTTACTTCCAATACGCTACCCAATTGATGGAAAAGTTCGAGAGAATCTCTTTAGTTTATATTCCACGAAAAGAAAACCAAATGGCAAATGCTCTATCTAATCTAGCTGCAAGTTTGACACCGCTTAAGGACGAGACTATACATGTCCCTCTTTTCCGTAAGTGGGTACTACCACCATTGCCAATATTACAACCAGAAGAAGTAAATGCTACATCAGTATTCCCTATTGATAGTGAAAATTGGCGACAACCATTAATTGACTACTTAGAGCATAAGAAGTTACCTAATGAACTAAGGCATTGAACAGAAATACGACGTCGAGCTCCACGCTTCATTTACTACAAGGAAACACTTTATCAACGCTCATTCAATGGAGTACTTCTTCGATGCCTAGGAGGAGAAGAGGCAAATCAAGAAATTGAAGAAACTCATTTTGGGATCAGTGGGGCTCATTAATCAAGGTCAAAACTTCATTTTCAAATCAAAAGGATTGGATACTATTAGCCAACTATGGTTAACGATTGTATGGAATATGTAAAGAAGTGTTAATCATGCCAATTCCACTCAAATTTTATACACTAACCCCTTGAGCCACTCCATCTTACAATTGCGTCATAGCCATTTGATGCATGAGGGCTTGACGTGATCAGATCTATTGCTCCTAAATCCTCTGCTAGGCATGCTTACATATTGGCAACAACATATTATTTCTCTAAATGGGTGGAAGCTGTGCCACTTAAAGAAGTGAAGAAAGAAAATGTAGTGAACTTCATTCGAAGTAATATTGTCTATCGGTATGGTGAGCCACGATACATAATCACTGACAATGGGAAACCCTTCTACAAAAAATTGATGAGCAGTCTCTATGAGAGGTTCGGTTTCAAACAACACAATTCATCAATGTATAATGCATCGACCAATGGTCTCGCAAAAGCATTCAACAAGACCTTTTGCAACTTATTGAAGAAAATTGTTGATAAGTCAAAGAGGGATTGACATGAACGAGTAGGAAAAACAATTTGGGCATATCGAACAACATGTCGAATGCTTACACAAGCAACCCCTTATTCTCTCGTTTATGGTATAGAAGTTGTATAGCTCCTTGAGCGTCAGATCCCTTAATTAAAGATTGCTATATATGAAGGACTAACTGATGAAAATAATGCTAAGTTACGTCTTCAAGAGTTAGAAGCACTAGACAAAAAGTGACTCAAAGCCTAGTAACACTTAGAGTGTTATCAAGCACGCCTTTCAAGAGCTTTTAACAAAAAGGTTCGCCTTTGGTCTTTTCAAGTTGGTGATCTAATTCTTGTCATTCGTAGACTCATCATCACTACACATAAGACTGAGAGTAAATTTACATCAAAATGGGATGAACCTTATGTGGTGCAAGAATTTTACACCAATGGTGCTTATAAGATCGTTGCTGAAGACGGATTAAGAATTGACCCTATCACTGGAAAATTCTTAAAGTGTTATTATGCTTGAGTCATACCACGCTCCTGGCCCGCATGAGCATAAACTGCGTACTACGCACTAAAAAAAAAAAAAGTTCGTTAAGTTGAAAACTTGAAAAGACGACTTAGGCAAAAGTTAGGACATATGCTTGCAATATTAAACCTTTATTTTAGTCTTGGAAAAAGTTAAAGCATAAATGTGGACCCTTACCCAATCCACCGACTGG
Organism: Vitis riparia; assembly: GCF_004353265.1. Lineage (NCBI taxonomy): Eukaryota > Viridiplantae > Streptophyta > Magnoliopsida > Vitales > Vitaceae > Vitis > Vitis riparia. The sequence continues at coordinate 7,790,494 of NC_048446.1, forward strand.
CGCAACTCGCTATTTTTAAAAAAAAAAAAAGTAAAAGGGAAAACTGATTTTTGAGTTTTGAAAAGTTTGTCCCAATGAGGAACGGTTTTGTTTGGAGTCGCCACTTACTTTTTATTTTTATTTTTAAATGGGAAAAATTTAAGTAAGAACAAAAACCCCAGCATGACTCCAATCAGGAAAAAAAGGACTGCGAAAACTAGATTCTGGGTCCGGGAATCAGGTTACCTATCGGGAAAGTACCTCATGCGAGGTAGCACCCCTCTAGGCCCGGAACTCTGTCTCTACTGATGAACTGGGTATTTGGGAGCATATGGGTCAAAGATCAAACAATCAATTAGGCTAAACAAATGACATAGATGACACGAACCTGCTCAGTATCTAGCGTTCACTTAGTCTCCACAAATCAAAGCTAAAAGGTGCGTACCTGAAGTCCCTAGCCAAGCGCTACATAAGAGGTTAGTCAAGCAATATAAACACACAATGAGCAAACATATCCAAGCCCCACGCATGCAAATGAATCCAATTCCCAACAAGTCAAGTACGTACATTGGGTCCCCAGCCAAGCAGTGTAAACAGGGGCAAACCAATAGACACAAGCATTTTTAATCAAACATCAAAATGTGCCCAAGCCAAACATTCACAATAAGCTCCCGACCTTCCTAGCCAATAATACCCTCAACTTATAGGTGGGCCTACATTAATTCAAACCAAATCTGGATTTAGACCCTAAAGGTGTCCTACAAGTGCCTTGGAGCCTACGGGCCCAAGCCACAACAAAAATGGGGGTCAAAACACGCTGAAACTGGAGCTACCTAGCAGAACCGGTTGAACTGGTTCCCAACTGGCTCAACCAGTTGAGAAAAAATCTGAAACTTTACCAAAATATTATTCAGAGAATAAGGAATCCAAAAAAACAAATGGCTCTCAATTCCGAACCTGGATGAGGGAGAACCGGTCGAAACAATGCAAAGTGTTTATAAAACAGGGCTAAACATGCAAGACTTGTTGAACCGGTTCCCAACCGGTTGAGAAAAGTTCTGAAATTTTAACAGTAGGTTTCCAAAAGAATAAAGAATCCAAAAAAAGCAACGACGCTCAATTCCAATCTTGAATGAGGGAGAACCGGTCAAAACAAGGCAATGTGTTTATAAAACAAGGTTGGACATGCAGGACCTGTTGAACCGATACCCAACTAGTTCAAACGATTGAGAAAAATTTTGAAATTTTAATAGTGGATTCTCCAAAGAACAAAGAATCCAAAAAAGTAACGGTGCTCAATTCTGAGCTCGGATGAGGGAGAACCGATCAAAACAAGGCAACACGTTTATAAAACAGGGCTGGACATACAGGACCTGTTGAATTGGTTCCCAACCAATTAAACCAGTTGAGAAAAATTCTGAAATTTTAATAGTAGATTTCCCAAAGAATAAAGAATCCAAAAAAAACAATGGCGCTCAATTCTGAGCCCGGATGAGGGAGAACCGGTCAAAACAAGGCAACCCGTTTATAAAATGGGAGAATGATCCAAAATAGATTTTTAACATGAACAAAATTAAACGGGATCAATGACATCAACTGAATGAAGATCATGGCAAACACACAAAGAACCAATTCCAACATAACAATTTGTGGCTCTTTTCGTCCACACCAATCAATAAATCATTAAGCATTCTGGAACGATCAGAAAGAGGAACCGAATGCAAGCAAGAGTTCTGTGAGGAACTAGAAACGTACCTGAAGAACCAACCTTTGAGAGGTGCTCCTTTAGCTTGCAAAGCTTCTCCAAACGTATCCAAGACCCCCAAAAGTCTGAGAACCTCTTCACTCCACTTCCTTAGACCAGTCACAAAAAGAAACCCTCCAAAAAACTCTTATAAAATTCCTCCCCCACGATTCCACGGTGTCCCCCTTCTCAAAAAAAAAGAAGAAGTCCCCTCAAATTTGATTTTTTTCCCTCTTTTATAGTCCCAGACCTCCAACCATCAAAGCCTTTTTATTTTTCTCTCCTTCAAGCTCTGGAAAGAGCTCTAGTTAGTCTTGGAATCAGCTTCCCCATTAACTCCCCTCCCCATTTTCCATGTAAGCTGACTATCTTATGCTTTCAACTTGCTTCCCCACCAAGGATCCATATGGATTCATGGTGGGCTATAAGAAATCCGAAATAAGGCCCAAAATGGATCCAAAATACAGCCCAAAACTGATCTGGAGCCCATGGGCCCAAGCCATGTAGGAATTAGGCTCCAAAATCACCAAAATCAGTGCTCTATACAAGCTGACTCGATGAACCTATTGAACCGGATAACGACTGGTCAAGCCAATTGAGAAAAATTTTGAAAATTTGAAAGAATATTCCTTGAAGAATGAGGAGTCCATTAAAAAAATGGTGTGCAATTCCGAGGTCGGATGAGGGAAATATGATCAAAACAAGCCCAAGTGCTCTGAATTCGGACATGCTTCAATGAGTTCTGCCTAAATTGAAACTTTGGGAATCGGCCGAGCCGGTTGAGAAAAAATTTGAAATTTTGACAGAATGTTCCTTGAAGAATAAGGAGTCCAAAAAAAAAAAAAAAAACGGTGTGCTATTCCTAGTTCGGATGAGGGAGATATGATCAAAACAAACCCAAGTGCTCCGAATTTAGACCTGCTTCAATGAATTCTACCTAAACTGAAACTTTGGGAACCAGTTGAGCCGGTTGAGAAAAAATTTGAAATTTTTACAAAATGTTCCTTGAAGAATAAGGAGTCCATAAAAAAAATATGGTGCACGAATTTCGAGTTTGGATGAGGGAGATATGATCAAAACAATCCTTAGTGCTCCAAATTCAAACCTGCTCCTATGAATTCTAACTGAACTGAAATTTTTTGGGGGCCTCACTTTCTTCCCTATAGCATGATGTGAACAACTAGGGAAATTGGCCATGACGGAGCTCCAAAATGAACTACACACCCACACTACATTGGACCAAAAATGAACCTACGCAAGGCTCAGAAACCGATCAATGCCAAAAGGGGGCCATGGCAGGGTCATATGAAAACATGGGTGCATGTGACACCCATAGGATAAAATGCAAGTGTCAAAGGACAAAATTGAGGGTCTACAAATATGCCCCTCTTCAGTAGAGTGAATGAACGAGTGAGTCACGAATGCAAAGTGCAAGCAATGAATGAGTGAAATGAACTATAGTGAAGAATTCAAATGACCAACAATTTTGTCCCTATACAACCATAAAGAGGCTAAGGGAATGAGCCATGCTGACTGAAGGACTAAAGGACCTAGGCACACGGCTAGAGAAAGCTAAAGGAATTTGGACACGGTGCCAGAAAAGATAGGAGAAAACCGGACGCGTTTCCGGGAGAGATATAAGATCCAAGCGCGATGCCGGAGAAAACAAAGGAAATCCGGGCACGATACCGGGAAAGATAGGAGAAAACCGGACGCATTTCCTGGAGATATATAAGATCTAGGTGCAATGCAGGAGAAAACAAAGGAAATCCGGGCGTGATGCCGGGAAAGATAAAAGGAAATTGGACACTATGCTGGAAAATAGGGGATTCGGGCACGATGCCGAAGAGCCGTTGGAATCACTAAGGGATCCGGGCACGATGCTAGAGAAAACAAAGAAAATTCGAGCGCGATGCCGGGAAAGATAAAAGGAAACCAGACATGATGCCAGAAAATAAGGAATTTGAGCACGATGCCGAAGAGCCGTCAGAATGACTAGGGGATCTGGGCACGATGCCGGAGAAAACAAATGAAATCAGGGCGATTTGCCGGGAAAGATAAAAGAAAATCGGACATGATGCCGAAAAATAGGGGATTCAGGCACGATGTCGAAGAGCCGTCGGAATGAGTAAGGGATTCGGGCACGATGCCGGAGAGCCACTGAACGACTAGTGGATCCGGGCACTATGCCGGAGAGCCGCCGAAATGACTAGGGGATCCGGGCAAGATGTCGAAGAGCCGTCGAAATGACTAGGGGATCCGGGCACAATGCCGGAGAGCCGTTGAATGACTAGGGGATCCGGACACGATGTCAGAAAGCCATTGAAATGATAAGGGGATTCGGGCACAATTCCGGAGAGCCGTCGAATGACTAGGGGATCTGGGCATGATGCTGAAGAACGCCAAAATGATTAGGGGATCCGGGAATGATGTTAGAGAGCCGCCGAATGACTAGGGGATCCAGGCAGGATGCCGGAAAGCCGTCGAAATGACTAGGGGATTCGGGCACGATGCCGGAGAGCCACCGAAATGACTAGGGGATCCGAGCACGATGTTGGAGAGCCCTCGAAATGACTAGGGGATCCGGGCATGATGTTGGAGAGCCGTCGAATGATTAGAGGATCTGGGCAAGATGCCAGAGAGCCGCCATAATGACCAGGGGATCCGGGCACGATGCCGGAGAGCCCCCAAAATGACTAGGGGATTTGGGCACGATGTGGGAGAGTCGCCGAAATGACTTGGGGATCCGGGCACGATGCTAGAGAGCCGCCGAAAGACTAGGAGATGCAGGCACGATGTTGGAGAGTCGTCGAATGACTAGGGGATCCAGGCAAGATGCCGGAGAGTCATCGAAATGACTAGAGGATCTGGGCACAATGCTGAAGAGCCGTCGAATGACTAGGGGATCTGGGCACGATGCCGGAGAGCCGTCGAAATGACTAGGGGATCCGAGCATGAAACCAGAGAGTTGTCGAAATGATTAGGGGATCCGGGCACGATGTGGGAGAGTCGCCCAAATAACTAGGGGATTCGGGCACGATGCTGGAGAGCCGTCGAAATGACTAGGGGATCCAAGCACGATTCCGGAGAGCTGCCGAATGACTAATGGCTCAAGGCACGATGTCGAAGAGTCGCCGAAATGACTAGGGGATTCGGGCACGATGCCGGAGAGCCCTTGAAATGACTAGGAGATCCGGGCACGATGTCGGAGAGCCGCCGAAAGACTAGGGGATCCAGGCAAGATGCCGGAGAGCCATTGAAATGACTAGGGGATCCGGACATGATGCCGGAGAGCCCCTGAAATGACTAGGGGATCCGGGCATGATGCGGGAGAGCAGTTGAAATGACTAGGGGATCTGGACACGATGGGGGAGAACCGCCGAAATGACTAGGGGATCCGGGCACGATGTCGGAGAGCCGCCGAAAGAATAGGGGATCCAAGCAAGATGCCACAGAGCCATTGAAATGACTATGGGATCTGGGGACAATGCCGGAGAGTCGTCGAAATGATTAGGGGATTCGAGCATGATGCCGGAGAGCCGCCGAAATGACCAAAGGATCCGGGCACGATGCGGGAGAGCCGCCGAATGATTAGGGGATTCGGGCATGATGCCGGAGAGTCGCCGAAATGACTAGGGGATCTGGGCACGATGCCGGAGAGCAGCCGAAATGACTAGGGGATTCAGGCACGATGCCGGAGAGCCGTATAAATGACTAGGGGATCTGGGCACGATTTCGGAGAGCCGCTGAATGACTAATGGATCCGGGCACGATGTCAGAGAGCCGCCGAAATGATTAAGGGATCCGGGCACGATGTCGGAGAGCCCCCGAAATGACTAGGGGATCCGAGCACGATGTCGGAGAGCTGCCGAAATGACTAAGGGATCTGAGCATGATGCCAAAGAGCAACTGAATGACTAGGGGATTCAAGCACGATGCCGAAGAGTCGTCGAAAGACTAGGGGATCCAGTCAAGATGCCGGAGAGCCACTGAAATGACTAGGGGATCCGGTCACGATGCCGGAGAGTCGCTGAATGACTAGGGGATTCGAACACGATGCCGGAGAGCCCTCGAAATGACTAGGGGATTCGAGCATGATGCGGGAGAGCAGTTGAAATGACTAGGGGATCCGGGCATGATGGGGGAGAACCGTTGAAATGACTAGGGGATCCGGGCACGATGTTGGAGAGCCACTGAAAGACTAGGGGATCCATGCAAGATGCCGGAGAGCCACCGAAATGACTAGGGGATCCAGGCACGATGTCGGAGAGCCGTCGAATGACTAGGGGATTCGAGCACGATGCTGGAGAGCCGTTGAAATGACTACGGGATCCAGGCACAATGCCGGAGAGCCGTCGAAATGACTAGAGGATCTGGGCAAGATGCCGGAAAGCAGCCGAAATGATTAGGGGATCTTGGCAAGATGCCGGAAAGCCGCCGAAATGACTAGGGGATCTGGGCACAATGTCGGAGAGCCGCCAAATGACTAGGGGATTTGGGCACGATGCCGGAGAGCTGTTGAAATGACTAGGGGATTCGAGCACGATGTTAGAGAGCCGTCGAAATGACTAGGGGATCCAGACACGATGCTAGAGAGTCGCCGAAATGACTAGAGGATTTGAGCACGATGCCAGAGAGCCGCCAAAATGACCAGGGATCCGGGCACGATGCGGGAAAACTGTCGAATGACTAGGGGATTCGGGCATGATGCCGGAGAGTTTTTGAAATGACTAGGGGATTCGAGCACGATGCCGGAGAGCCATCGAAATGACTAGGGGATCTGGGCACGATGCCGGAGAGCCGCCGAATGACTAGGGGATTGGGCATGATGCCGGAGAGCCGGTGAAATGAAGGAAACGAAAAGTAATGGCACTATGGAAAAAGGGGGGTATGCCCCAGTGTGGCGTCTAGAAAATGTCAATAAATGACTCAAATAAGCAAAAAGTCAAACCCGTCAATCATGACGAAAGAAAGGGGGTATGTCCGAGTGTGACATCAGAAAACACCGACAAACAAGAAATGAATAACCCCACCAACAAGATAGAAAGATGAGGGTTATGCCTCTGTATGACAACTCTTAAACGTGACCAAAGACGCAAAGAAAGGGTTATGCCCCAATCTAAGGCATCAAAACCATGTTAGAAAACCACAACTGCACATAGAGTCAAAGTCAAAAAGCTTGAAATATCACAAACATCCATTCATGAGGAAAAACCCTCCACTCTAATCCATAACATCCAATATCCACAAAAAAATTGATAGGGGGTATGCCCCAGTGTGTACATCTGAAACTCAAATATCTCAATGAAAACTCTGAAATACATCACTGAAGATCCAATCGTCTGAGCTAGTGAACATGACATGAATGGGGTATGCCCCAGTGTGCACACCCCTGCTGGGTCAATGAATACCATGAATTTGATTGCAGGTCAACTCCCAGAAGCACTCTGTTGTATGAAGAAACCAAGTTGAATGTGGGGCTTACTCAAACTCTGATATCCAAAACATCTCTAGGCGAAATGGACTGCCTGTGTACATGTGTAAGAGTCGAAGCCAGCATGCAAGGATGGAGGTAATGCCCCAGTATGAACATGTCAAAGCATCAAGCAAAGATGCCCTCAATGGTCCCAACTCTCTGTATCATCTGCCTTTGATCATGGACTTGAGGCAAACAAATTGAATAGAAAGGCAATATGTGACCCTCGATATTTCTCGAAACAATGGAGACATGTCGACATCCCATACTCAATCAGTAGATGGGGCCCGTCCGAATGAACCGCGTCAAAGCAAACACGAGATCTCATGGCCTCAGGGTGGTCTTACGACTCGGACCATAATGTAGGCCAGGGGTGAAAGGTGAATGAAATGATGGGAAACAAAGGCCCAAATACCCAATAACTAAATGCCAAACCCCTGTACGCAATGCCAAATATCACAGAATCATGTGAGCAAGGTGGCTCAACCTACATCCAAATGAACAACGTCAAATGATAGGTGATGTGCACCAAAGAACTCGTCGTTCATAAGGCGAGACAACGTTCGATGAGGATAGAAGAAGACGAAAAGGGATAAGATAAATAATGAATGGATGTAGTAGAAAATGAAGAAACAAGCTGGGATAGAAATACAGCAATGTACGATAATGATGAACAACTCATCCCAAGAACACCAGATCGAAGCAAGTCACTGTAAGATGGGGAAAGTGATGTAAACAATGATCTAGGGGATCGAGTGCTAAAGAAACCCAAACCTCACTCCTAATGTGTCACCCAGATCCATGGAGAAGGATCATATAATGCTCTCATCCAACTCTCAGAGGAATAATAAATCTCTCAAACCCCAATGACCTCTAATGATCCCAAGTATAACAACAAATACCAAACAAGCACTTTTTTTTTTCTTTTTTTTTTGCGCCGAACAACCAAAGCTAGCTGAATGCCACACTAACATAGTCCAACCAAAAGAACCTCAAACCTCTCATCCCAAATGGCCCCCCTTCAACCTAAGAATCCTGGATCAAAGCCTACAGGTGGAATGAAGGGTGTGACAGGCTTGACCTGTTGTTCCGGGACAAGAGCGTGTCATCATCACATAAGAAAAAATAGAAGCGAATAGAGTTGAGATGATAGAAGCAGAACTCAAAGGCAGACGAAATGAAAATGCACAATGGATGAAAGAAGAAACCATGAATGACCAAAGAAAGAACATATGAACAATGACACAAAGCTCATGATACTCATAGATCCAATCAATAAATGCAAAGCGCACAAGGGCAGGACCCCAACCTAGGTGAGAAAAGGTATGCAAGGCTAAGTGAATGAATAGGCCATAACAAACCGCATGAGACTCAACAGGCTAGCAATAGGATATATCAATGTGTGGGTATGCAATAAGGAAAATGGCTACTAAAAAATGATGGCCACCCATCTTCTGATCATGATCTCACGCATAAAACTTCTTCAGTTGATCCACATTGATTGGCTCCGTAAACTAATTTCCATCTAGGTCTGTCAGCTAGGTGGCTCCCTTTCGGGTCAAATCTCAAATAACATAAGGCCCGCTCCAAGTCGGTCTAAACTTGCCTCTAGGGTCACTAATCAATCCCCTAAGGACTTTCAGGACTAAGTCACCCTTCTGAAATTTCCTAGGCTTAACCCTCTCTCTGAATGCACGGGTCATCTTCCTCTGATAAGCCTGAACATGATTTGCTGCCCTTAATCTCCTCTTATCTAGAAGGCTAAGCTAGTCATAACGGGACTGAGCCCACTTAGTCTCAAATATTTACTGCTCTAATGCTACTCTCAAGGATCCCATCTCAATCTCAACAAGCAGCATTGCCTCCATATCATACAGCAAATAATACGGGGTAGTCCTAGTAGAAGTATGAAAAGATGTACGGTAAGCCCATAATGCAAAAGAGAGCTTCTTTGACCAATCCCGAGAAGTCTCAACCATCTTTCTTAAAATCCTCTTGATATTTTTATTTGCGGCCTCAACTGCCCCATTAGTCTACGGCCTGTACGTAGACGATTTGTGATGCTGAATGCCATACTCCTAAATCAATGTATCCACTTCGCCCTTGAAATGCACCCCTCTGTCGAAAATCAGCTTATGGGGGACCCCATATCGATAGATAATATGTGACTTGATGAATTTGGCTACCCTGGTCGCTGTCAATCTAGCATAAGAAGCAGCTTCCACCCACTTGGTGAAATAATCAACGGCAACTAAGATGTACTCATGCTCGCTGGAAGACTTGGGCGAGATCTTTCCAATAACATCAATACCCCACACTGAAAATGGCCAAGGGGATGTGAGTGCATGCAACTCTGAAGGTGGCACGTGAATGAGATCACTGTGCATCTGGCACTCTGGGCACTTCTGAACGAACTGGCAACAATCTGCCTCCATGGTCAAGCATAAATAACCTGTCCTCATAATCTTTCGGGCCAGCATATGTCCTCCCATGTGTGGGCCACAAACTCTTGCATGAACCTCTCTCATTACTCGATCTGCAGAGGCACGGTCTAAACATAACAATAATAAGCCCTCGGGCGATCGTCTGTACAAGGACTCTCCATAAATCACGAATCTAGTGGCTAGCTGCCTCAAAGCTCTCCTATCCTTGGTTGAGGCTGACTCAGGGTAAGCGCCACATAACAGGAACTGATAAATGTCATGATACCAGGGCAGCTCATCTTGGTCCTCAATATCCCCAATCAAACAACAGTAAGTTGGTGCGGACCTAGTCTCAATCAGCAATGTTTGCATAGTCACTTCCGCAGGAATCTCAATCACAGAAGCCAAGGTGGCTAACGCATCAGCAAACTGATTTTCTGCCCTAGGCAGATGTATATATCTCAACTCCTCAAACCTATCAACCAAAAAATCGAAATAAGCATGATAGGGCTTCAACTTCTTATCCCAAGTCCTCCAAATGCCCTGAGTTTGCTGAATAACCAAGTTGGAATCCCCATGGATCTCCAACTGTCTGACTTCAAGGTTTAGCACAGTCTCCAGACCTGTGATGCACACCTCATACTCAACAATATAATTCATCAGTTGATGATGATTAGAGAATGCCAACTGGACTGATCTGGGAATATGATCACCCTGAGGTGATATCAATAGGATACCGATACCAAACCCCGACTGATTGGCGACACCAACAAAGTATAACCGCCATCTTGCAATACTAGTCACTGAGACAAGCTGCTCATCAGGGAAATCATCATCAATCGGTTTGTCGTCAGATACGGGCAAAAAAGCCAAATGATCTACAACAATGATCTTTTTTACTGACTTCTGTATAACATACTGAATATCAAACTCTGTCAATAGCACCAACCATCTCATGAGCCTACCAGTTAAGATAGGCCTATCAAACAAATATCTCAATGGATCCAATTCCGAGACCAATAATATGGAATACTCTATCACGTAGTGCCTCAACCTCTTGGTGGCCCAAACTAGTGCTAAATAGAGGTGCTCAATCATAATGTATCTGCACTCATACTCCAGCATCCTCTTACTCAGATAATAAATGGCTTGCTCCTTCCCTGAATCATCGAGCTGAGCTAACATGCATCCTAAAGCCATGTTTGAAACGGACAAGTACAGAAGCAGAGGCCGCCCCTGTGTGGGAGGCACTAACACTGGAGAAGAAATGAGACACTCCTTAATCTTCTCGAACGTGCGCTGGCAATCATCATTCCAAACTATAGGCTGGTTTTTCCTCAAGAAACGGAAGATAGGCTCGCATATGTCTGTCAATCTAGCAATGAAACGACTGATATACTGTAGTTTGCTAAGAAAGCCTCTAATCTCTCTCTCAGTCCTCAGAGCAGGCATGTCAAGTATGGCTTTGATATTTTCGGGATCAACCTCTATACCACGCTTACTGACGATGTGCCCTAGCAATTTCCTAGAAGTCACCCCAAAGGTACACTTCTTGGGATTCAATCTTAGCCTGAACTGTCGGATCCTCTCAAAGAATATCTATAGTGCTGCTAAGTGATCTGCCCTATCTCGGGACTTCACTATCATGTCATCAACATATACCTTGATGTCTCTGTGCATCATGTCGTGGAATAAAGTAGTAGCAGCTCTCTGATAAGTGACTCCCACATTCTTCAACCCAAATAGCATAACTCGGTAGCAGTAAGTACCCTACTCAGTGATGAAAGAAGTCTTCTCCATATCATTTGAAGCCCTTAGAATCTGATTATAGAAAATCCATCCATGAAGGACAACATCGAATGCCTTGCAGTGCTGTCAACTAGCATATCGATGTGCGGGAAGGGAAAATCATCCTTAGGACTGACCTTGTTTAGATCTCGGAAGACAACTCAAACTCTAAATTTGTTATCCTTTTTGGGAACAGGGACGACATTAGCCAGCCACTTAGTATACTCAACCACTGACAAGAAGCCAACAACGAGTTGCTTCTGAATCTCCTTTTTCACTTGCAAACTCCATCGAGGGCGTAGTCTCCTCAATTTCTGCTTAACTGGCCTAACATGTGGCAAAATGGGTAGGTGATGCTGAACTATAGTGGAGTCAAGGCCTGGCATGTCCTCATACGACCATGTAAATAGATCCAATTATGACCTGAGCAGGTCAATCAATCTACTCCTCTCATCAGGAGATAGGGAAGAGCCAATCCTAAGCTTCCTAGGCTGGTCAAGTGCCCCAAAATCTATCAACTCAATGCTACCAAAAATGGGTGTAACTTTCTTATCTTCCGTATCTGAATCAGAATCACACTCTGACTGACCACTCAATGGGTCATCTGTGTCTCCCACATCATTAGCATCACATATATGTGCTGTGGGTGCTAGTGGTGCAATCAAAGGAAAATGCTGTGACATAGGCAAATACTTGAAAATACTCATGTCATTATTACCATCAGAAATGTCATCAAAGCGGGTGACAAACCCGGACATAGTGTTAAAAGAAAAAGGTGGGTCCATAGAGTCGGACGCTCCCTTAACAGAAACAGTATCATGAATAATATTAGTCGCAACAAGTCCATCACCATCAAACTCAAGCATAGAAATCCCAAACACATCAAAAGCAGATCGGGACCCAGGTGAGGAAGCATCCAGAATACGGCCAGTGCCGATCATGTTCATCGCGTCAGTGCAAACGTCATAAAGTGTCACATCATCAGAATCAATCATAGAAACTCCAAACATGTCAAAAGTAGAATGGGGCCCACGCGGGGCTGTGTCAAGGATACGACCAATGCCGATCATGTCCATCTCGTCCATATAAGTATTAGGCAGAATCACACCATTGGAACCATATCCCAAATCCATAGGCAAGTTGTAGTCAGGGATCTCCTTAGGAAAGCACATGGAAAACACACTGGCTCGATCCGGTGATGGGGATGCAACTATCATGGCCTCGGGTGGCTCGGTGGTCTTAGAACTCAAACACATCTGTCCTAGGGCCTGCTGAATGCCTTGAATCTCAACTGCCTCAGGAACACGGTCAACTCCCTCTGTGCGGGGTGCATGCTCTGATCCTCTGGTAAAATAGTTAGCCAACTGAAAAGTGTATGGATGAAGGGGGTAATCGAATGGAACCTCAGACCGTGGAGGTGAATACTATGGTAGATATGACGGATCAGGTGAACAACATTAAGGGCCATTCGCCAAATATTTGGAGTGTGGTATCGTTCCTCAGTACACCATGCCAGGGACTCCAAGCCAAAATGGTGTAGTAGAGAGGCGAAACCGTACTCTTAAGGATATGGTAAGAAGTATGATTAGTCATTCCATCTTACCAGAATCACTTTGGGGCGAAGCTATCAAAACTGCAGTTTACATTTTGAATAGAGTACCAAGCAAAGCAGTAGCCAAAACCCCATATGAGTTATGGACTAGCAAGAAACCTAGTATTAAGCACTTGTATGTTTGGGGTTGTCCAGTTGAAGCTAGGCCTTACAAGCCAAATGAAAAGAAATTGGACTCCAGAACAGTGAGCTGCTACTTTGTAGGGTATTCTGAAAGGTCGAGAGGTTTCAAATTTTATGACCCCTCATCTAGATCCTTCTTTGAAACGGGTAATGCTAAGTTCATTGAGGATGTTGAGTTAAGTGGGAGAGAATCATTAAGAAAGGTAGTCTTTGAAGAGGAATCTGTTAGTATTCCTACGACTAGACATGGTCATATTATGTTTGATGACACTATTCAGAATGTACAGTCGATAACATAAATTCAAGACACACCTGAAATTCCTCCTGCTCAAGTTATGGAACCGATTCAAGTTCATGAAGAGGTAACTCAACAACCTCAAGAACCTCAAGTACAAGTGCCACTGAGGAGATCCACTAGAGAAAGGAGAAGTACAATATAAGATGATTATGTTGTATATCTCTAAGAACATGAGTTTGACATGGGTCTGGAAGACGATCCAATTTCAGTTAGTCAAGTCAAACAAAGTTCTAACTCTGAAAAGTGGATAGAAGCCATGAAGGAAGAGATGAAATCAATGAAAGACAATGGTGTTTGGGACCTAGTAGAGTTGCCTGAAGGTGTAAAACCGATTGGTTGTAAATGGATTTTTAAGACCAAACGGGATTCAAAAGGCAATATTGTTAGGTATAAGGCGCGCCTAGTCGCAAAAGGTTTCACTCAAAAGGAAGGCATTGATTATAAGGAGACCTTTTCATCGGTTTCGTCAAAGGACTCCTTTAGAATCATCATGGCACTTGTAGCTCATTATGATTTAGAGCTGCATCAAATGGACGTTAAAACTACGTTTCTTAATGGTAACATTGATGAAACAATATACATGGTGCAACTGGAGAACTTTGAGTCTAATGATTCAAAGCAACTTGTATGCAGATTAAAAAGGTCCATATATGGTTTAAAGCAAGCATCCCGACAATGGTACCGAAAGTTTCATCAGGTGATTACTTCATTTGGTTTTAAGGAGAACACCGTTGATCAATGCATATACCTCAAGTTCAGTGGGAGCAAATTCATTATCTTGGTGCTATATGTTGATGATATTCTACTTGCAAGTAGTGATGTGGGACTTTTGCATGAAACCAAGCGATTTCTATCTAGTAGATTTGATATGAATGATCTTGGTGATGCATCTTTTGTGCTGGGTATACAAATCTATAGGGATCGTCCAAGAGGTATACTTGGGTTTTCACAAAAGGCCTACATTGATAAAGTGTTGAGTATATTTGGCATGAACAATTGTGCACCAGGAGACACACCTGTAGCAAAAGGTGATAAATTTAGTTTGCACCAATGTCTGAAAAATGAACTTGAGAAAAAGGATATGGAGAGGTTTCCCTATGCCTCGGCAATAGGAAGTCTTATGTATGCACAAGTTTGTACGCGTCCGGATATTGCGTACATTGTTGGAATGTTAGGTAGATATTTGAGTAACCTAGGTATGGATCATTGGAAAAAGGCAAAACGGGTTATGCGATATTTACAAAGAACTAAAGATTATATGCTCACATACCGTAGATCCAGTCATTTAGAAATCGTGGGATATTCGGACTCCGATTTCGCGGGATGTCTTGACAGTAGGAGATCCACTTTAGGCTACATCTTCATGTTGGTTGGAGGAGCAGTTTCATGGAAAAGTGTTAAACAAACACTTATTGCTTCTTCCACCATGGAGGCAGAATTCATAGCTTGCTACGAGGCATCAAACCATGGGATATGGCTGCGAAATTTTATCACTCGGTTGCGAATTGTTGATGGGATTGAGAAACCATTGAGAATCAATTGTGATAATAAAGCCGCAGAATTGTATTCTAAGAACAACTGAAGTTCGTCAAAGTCCAAACACATTGACATCAAGTTCTTGGTTGTGGAAGAAAGAGTTCAGAGTCTTCAAGTATCGATTGAACACATAAGCACAAACTCCATGATTGCGGATCCACTCACTAAGGGTTTGCCACCCAAAGTATATCATGAGCATATCACACATATGGGTGTTGTACGCATTGATGATGTGCTAGTATAGTGGGAGTTTGTATTTAGATTTTGTGTTTGTTTTCTTGATGTGATATTATGTTATGTTATATGTACAGACTTTGTTTTTTAAAAGATCATTGTGTTTGAATACTCTGAATTAAAATGATGACTTTCAAAAGTCGTTTAGCATCTAATGTTGAAAGTGGAATTTGACTATTTTTAGTCATAAAGTAGAACCAATTGGAAATAGATATATTAAAGATCACATTCTATGTAATTTCCATGTTACACATCCATACTTGATCTATGTTGCTAATTTTTGTTAATGTGGTGATCATTGATGGGTCTAGTTAAATTATGATTAACGAAGGCCGCTTTAATCCTATGTTAACATAATTAGTAGACTAGATTGTTTAAGGATATTAAAATAGAATAGCAAGATGAGCTCAATAAAGTACTATCATGAACATTGTTTTGTAATATATATGGTCTAAGTGGGAGATTGTTAAGATACGAACTCACATATCTCACAATAATTCATGACTAAGCTATTCACCTCTTCAATTTGTTTTCTATTCGTTCAAGAGTATGGGCCACCTATGTGTAGAGCCCAAACGCCATCACGAGCCTTAGATAATGGGCCAGACTCGTGAGGCCCAATAGCCCAATGGGTATGGTCCCTAAGGCAGGAGGGTATAAAAGGTCAAGGGTCTGTTCATTTTGTAATATCACATTTTTGAATAGAACAGAACCCTAATCTCTCCCGCTTCCCATTACTAGAGAGAATCCAGTGACGGTGGCTACCCTCCTCGGCCTTAGAAGATCTATACATCTTCAACCAAAATTCAGAAATGAATTCGGGTATGTTCCATGTGAATAAATACATGTTCTAAATGAATTGATAAATATATCCTGCATATGTTTTGGTGATAATGGAGATCAAAGACATATAACATCAGCATCCATGTAGGAATAAAACAAGTGCCCTTCACCACTTTCCTTTTTGAAATTATCCAACACTTCCTAAAATCACTACCGAATGTACTCTTATTTTGATACCAACAATCCCCTTAAGAACGATTGGAGCCGTAAGGGATGGACCAAAAAATATGGGTACTTTGTTTTACTGGAGAAGAACCGAAGAAGGCGAAGTCATCTAGGAAGTTTTAAGATTTAAGCTCCAACTAGAAGGGGGTGGTAGATAAATTATGGTTTTGAGGCTGAAATTGAAGGCGAAAATCTGGGTCAATGACGTTAATCTCCCTTGAGATTTTTAATTTATTTTCTTCACCAGAGTTTTACTGAAAGAGGCAGCTCTAGGATGATCTCCGCTTTTTTCATTACAACATTCATACAATATTTTTATTTTTATTTTTGAGTTCATTAAATTATTTCACTTCCGGTGAGTCTTCTTCAGCCCATATTCGTATTTAGCCCAACGCGAAAGGCAGTCTCTAAAGCAGAGACTTTCTCACCAAGGATAAAAATATTAGTAATCATGGATATATCCGTAATTACCGATATATCGGTACTTCGATTTTACGGATATATTAACTATATCGAAGATATATTGATGAATATTTTAACATAAAATATCAATGATATAAAAATTGATAAAAATTATGAAAATATTAAGAAAAACTCTAGAAAATTATATAAAAATTTAAAATAGACATTTTAAAGTTATTTTCTTTTTTTTTAAAAGTTGATATATATATAATTTTTCATAATTGATAATAATATCCTCTACATCAAGAAAAATATAAATTTTATAAGTGTACATTTATGATTAAATTATATTATATATTATTTTACAATAATATTATGATAACATGTCTAATTTTAAAATATATTTAATATTAAAATTATGATCCATTTTAATTTAAAGGTATTCATTGATATCAAATAAATAATAATATATGTATAATTTTTTTAATATTTATATTTTTTATATTTAATAAATATATAGATAAAAAACCTATTAAAAAAATTATGTTTTTATATTTTTGGTAATAAATTAAATCAAATGTAAAAATAAAATAATTAGAATTAATTTATTATCGATGAAATATTGGTTGAAATGCGAAAAAAAATACAAAAATCGATGAAATATTTTATCTGAAATATCGATTGATGGATACATCTTTCCAAATTTTATATCGGGATCCATAGATATTGGATATATCAATAATATATCGGTGATATGTCCGGATATTATAAACCTTGTTTCTTACAAATGTCCCAACCCCAACCCAATAAGTTCATTGGGTTGTAAGTTGTAAGTTGTAACCCATAATGGAATTTTGGTGGGATAGAAAAATAACAAAATAGGTAACTTAAAGAAAATAATGGTTGTCCTTGTTTTTATTTATTTATTTATTTTTTATTTTTTAAGAGTTAATTCATGAGGTTAAGTGGTTAAAAAAAATTAAAATGAGAAATAAATAAATTAAAAAAATATGGTATAATAATTGATAATTGGATAGATAACTCCACTAGTTAATGATGTGTTTACTCCATTTGTAGAAATGAAATCGATGAGTTTGATTCCTACTTCAACCATGACACTTAGGGCGTGTTTGATACACGAGAATGAGAAGTGGGAATGGATATTTCATTTCTTTTCTCATTCATTCCCATGTTTATATAGCTTAAATGATGAAAGGAATAGAATTAAAAGAAATTTCAATGGAAATGAAATCCCACTTATAATTGGGATTTCAATTCTCTCCAACTATGAGGTATTTTGATTCCTAGTGCAAGTTATTTTTAAAAATACTCTTCAAAATTTTAAAAATTAAAAACTTCTTTAGATAAATTGATTTTTAAAATATATATATATATATATATATATATATATATATATATATATATATTAAATTAATAGATTTATTTTGTTAAAAGTAAATAATTCAAAATTAATAATTGGTAATACTATTCTATTTTAAATTAATATAAAAAAATAAAATTTAATTTTTTAAGGTATAAATGAGAAATTTTTTTTTCATCATATGCATACATGTATTACTCAATTATGAACATTTTAAATTATTTTATTTAATCTATAATTAATTAATCAGTTTTTAAAATTTCAAATTAGTCTTAAAAATTTAAAAATTTATTAAAGAATTTAAAGCATTAATTATGTCTATTATTTTCCATAGTCATTATATATATTTTGTAAGTTTTCAATTATTTTTTAAAATTATTAAACTTATTAATAAATTCAATATAAAGTTTTACTTGATTTGAAACTCATTAAAATTATAAAAATAAAGATAAATGAGTTATAAGAAAGATAAATAAATTATTAAAGAATAATCTTGAATTATTATTTAGAAAAATAAAAACAACTCATATTAATATAAACATTAAACTCAAGTTAATTATATAAAAAAATAAAAATAGATTTTTTTATAAGGCTATCACATTTTTTTTTTTTTTAGTTTCTTACTATTACCAAATAGTTCAAATCAATTATTTTCATTTTTATTCTATTTCTAGACAATTATCTAAATACTTCAATCACATTACTAATTCTGGTTCTATTTCCTTTCATTTTGTGGTTTTTCTTTTCTATGTAAGAAATCTCAAACCAAGGATAGCCATAGTGATATGGTTGGTCTTTTAGCTGGAAGGGGAACCTGATTACTGGACCATGGTGGGTGCATCTTGACACCCTCCACTCATCATGGCTCGCCCCAATCTCTACAATGCATCAAGGAAATACCTCCTATTCAATACAAAAACTAGTTCGGGGATGTTTGGTACGCGAGAATGGGGAGTGGGAATGAACATCTCATTCATTTTCTTCCCATTCCCCATGTTTTGGATAACTTTTATGAAGATAGGAATGAAATAAAAAATTATTCCAATATAAATTAAATTCCACTTATATGCACGATTTCAATTCATTACAAGTAGGTAATATTCTAATTCATTCATCTCATTAGATAATATAAAATGACCTAAAATTACTATTTTACCCTTAGATTTCATTCATCAAGCCTCTAGTTCCTCTATCTTCTCTACAAAGCTTGATGCATGAAATCTAAGAGTAAAATAGTAATTTTAGGTCATTTTATATTATCTAATGGGATGAATGAATTTGAATACTACCTACTTGTAATGAATTGAAATCCTACGTATAAGTGGAATTTGATTTATATTGGAATCATTTTTTATTTCATTCCTATCTATATAAAAGGTTTGAGAAAATCACCTGGTGCTCTAGAAAATCACCTAGAGACTTGTTCATTGGCTCCTTCTAGAGCACCAGGTGATTTTCTCAAACCTTTACCAATCTAATTTCAGTTTTCGAATAAGTTAAACTTTCCACAACATAAAGTTTAGAAAAAAATTTCTTCCCTATGAATGGAATGTTTTTTATTGATTTGTGTTTGGAATTTTGAGGTGTTTTTTTATTTTATTTTATGGACTTAGCGGGTGTTTGGTTCAATCATGTCTTGCTTTTCTTTCGAGTAGTTTTGGATGCACTTGATAGGTTTTCTTGTTCATTAAGAGCCTAGCTGTGGAGGTTACAAATGGGGGATCTGGCGTTGGTATTACTAGATTCATTGGTTTTGAATTATTGAGAATGATATTGTTTTCTTTTCAATGTGGATCCCTTGCTTTTTGTGATCCTTAGCCACTTCTTATTTTCTCTTCACCTAGCATTTTTATGGGTTTCTAAGAGACAGTCCAGTATGCACAAGGAAATATAAGTGAGTGGTGCAGAAATAAGTGATACTTTCTCCCAATTTACAATATCTATGGAACAATAATGTAACCAAGGAAGTAAATATATTTTCATTTTCTTGTTCCTAACTATATATATTATTTAAAAAAAAAACAATTATTCATTATCATGAAGTTTTCATCCCTTGTTAGAATTTATAATTAAAATATCATCATGTCTTCTAATATACTTACATATACAAACTCTCATCATGTCTTCTAATATACTTACATATCTAAAAGTTTGTTTTCTCCTTATTTTCCAATTCTTAAAGCAAACTAGTATAATAATATTTGTTTTCTTCTTATTTCATTTTCTTAAAACAAACTAGAACAACAATATTGCTAGCACTGAATTGTAAAATGTTTATTGTTACTAGTTTCTGCATTTATTCATCCATTAATCCATTCATAGAAAATCTTTCCTTTGAAGTAGACGAAAGATTTATGGAGTCTATATATCCTAAGCTAAAAAACTAAATTATTTTTTTTGTTAATAGTTTCTCAATTAAGTTCCATTCCCCAATTAATCTCTGAAAACAAATTTTTATTTTTATTATTATTATTATTATTATTATTATTATTATTATTATTTTATAAACTTTAGTCATTGAGAAAATTTCTTTTTATAAGAGATTTCATATATTTTTGTAGATATGAAATATCAACCAATAGTTTTGCATTTATCAACATTTTGTTAGTGAAGATGAGTTTTTTTTTCTTTTCTAATGACAAAGAAATAATATCATGCGGAGTACTTAAATTCTTTTAGAAAGAAATTTTTTTGGAAAATTAATGTCCATGGGAATGCATACCACTATACCAGATGGAACAAGACGAATAAAAAAAAAAAATCTTATATCCACCTTATTATGGTACGATGGGCATATGATCCTTTAATTACTTAGTTGGAACATGATAAGTTAGGTTTTCAATGCAAGTGAAGTTTTTTCTTCCATTGAAAATAATTAGTAATATAGAAATTTAACATTTAGTATTAGTTCTTCTAATTTCTAAGTCACCCTACTGACCTTAGATTTTTAATTTCGAGGATTATAGTTTATTGAATCAAACCTCTTCTTTCTTTAAAGTTTGAGGCTTCTGGTTCTATGTAGTCAGCATTCCTTTTCATGGGTTTCCCTTTTTCTCAATGTACTAATAACTTATACTTAGTAAAAAAAATCCTAATTATTCTAGCTCAAGCATGCCTTGATGTTTGCCATATCATGATCCTTTTACTTTCTTGTTAGTACTTGAGTATTGCTTTACTTTTTCATTAACTTTAGTGGTAGAAAGTTTGTAGACAACATTTTATTGTCTAATGATGAGTTTGACCATTGTTGATCAAGTAGAATTTTATGGTTGAGCCCTTATAGCTCACTTTCTTAGCACTTTCCATCACAAACAGAGTGTTGAACCCTTGTTTTCTTTTTTTGTTACTTTGACACAGTATAAGTTGCAGAGATTTGAAAATTTTCTCCTTCAAATTTTCTTTGCCTTTTTGTAAATGTTGGTACTTTCTTGGATTTTCAATTTTCTTTCATTATTACTTGTATTTTCTTAGAAAATACAACTGTTTTGTATTCATTTTCCATTTAATCACTATTTATCTTATGGTCTAATTCTAGTTGAATTATGATAATTTGTTATCATTTTTAACTTTCCTTCAAATTGTGTTTGAACTTGTGTTGTTGATCTACAATACAAATTGGCTAGGATTTTTGTCTTGGTTTTTGAAATATTAAAGAAAGGGAGAGAAGAAAAGATTTTTGAATTTTCCAATATTGTTATTTATTATTTTGATTTTGGATGGGAACCTCTCCTGTATACCAGTCTTCTCAAGGAAGTGTTAAGTTCCATTAGGAAATTTTATTTTAAAAACTGATTTGTCATTGTCATCCACTATAAGGATTATCAAATTCAAAGCAAAACTTCATGAAATGGATTAACAATGGTTTGCATCATAGCTTTTTCTATAGTAGCAAAACATCTTTTCTCTATAATTTGTTAGATAAATTGCAAACAATGTTTAATTTTTTTTCACCTTTGTGATTAAGACTTTTACATAACTATGTATCTTATTGAGATGGAAAGGTAAAACCAACTTACCTTGATTCTCTATGTCATAGTGAACTTACTTAATATGTTTATTGTACTTTGTATTGCTACAATGAAGCATTATCAGAAGCAAACATTAATGGAAAGACTTGTAAATGGAGTGTTCTTGAGACTTGAAGTGTTCTACACTTCATACTATAAGAATATAAAAGACAGAAGAAAGTAAAAATAAAAAAATAAAAAAATTCAAATAGTGTTAAATAGTGTATAAATAGCAACATTGCTATTCAAATAGTGTTTAAATAGTAATATTACTATTCAAATAGTGATGTTTGTCTTCAACATGTAATTTTCAAGAAAAGAATGTGAAGAAAGAGAGTAAAAGCATTTACTCCTTCTAAAGACCTTACAGAAAGATTTCTGACAAAGAAAAGAAATTATCTTCGTTGCTTTGCATCAAGACAACCAGCTGTCTCCTCTAATAAGTTTCAGATTTCAATTTCGTGGATTCCAACAAGTTTCAAGTCCGTTAAATATCTTTATAAATAGAGACATGAAGTTCATTTCAAGGCAGAGGCAAGCAAGCGAGAATTAGAGCTATCAAGAGTGTTCTCCAAAATTTTCTCTTAGCTTTTGTTATCCATCTCCTTTGAAAAAACCTTTCATTTGTAATAAAATCCATTTACTGTCAATAAGCTTGTATCAACAACTCTCTTGAAAGTCAAGGTATAATTTCAATACAAAGTTTTATTTCAGAATCAATTTATGTATTCTTGTGTTCAATTTTTATGTTTATTTTTTTTTGTTTTATTAGACAAAAATTATCTTTTGATTCATAAACAGAATTAATCTTTTGATTCATGAGTTGTTTTATTTCAGAATCAATTTCCGTGTTCTTGTCTATGAATCAAAAGATAATTTATGTATAATAAAACATAAAATAAACATAGAAATTGAATACAAGAACACAAAAATTGATTTTGAAATAAAATAGTCCATAAATCAAAAAATTAATTCTGTCTATGAATCAAAAGATAATTTATGTCTAATAAAGCATAAAAATAAACACAAAAATTGAATCTGAAATAAAACTTTGTATTGAAATTATACCTTGATTACAAGAGAGTTGTTGATACAAGCTTGTTGAACAAAGAGATTTGATTACAAAGGAAAATGTTTTGAAAGGAGAGAGATTACAAAAGCTAAGAGAAATTTTTTTGAGAACACTCTTGATAACTCTAATTCTCACTTACTCACCTCTGTCTTGAAATGAACTTCATGTCTCTCTATTCATAAAGAAATTTGACGGACTTGAAACTTGTTGGAATCTATGGAATTGAAGTAGATTGAAATCTGAAACTTATTAGAGGAGACAAATGGTTGTCTTGATGTAGAGCAATGAAGATAATTTCTTTTCTTTGTCAAAAATATTTTTGAAGGTTTTTAGAAGGAGTATCTGCTTTTACTCTCTTTCTTCACGTTCTTTTCTTGAAAATTACATATTGAAGACAAACATCACGACTTGAATAGTATTATTACTATTTAAACACTATTCAACACTTTTATTTATTTATTTTTTTAATTACATTCTTCCATCTTTTACATTCTTATACTTCTTTCATCAAATTTTTTTTAAAGATTATTATATAAATACAGGGAGACAAAAGTACATAAATACTTTAAGATACAATTGTACAAAAAGATTCTTGAAATCTTTTAATCTTTTAATCAGAGCTTCCAAGAGAAGTTTTTCAAATTCGCTTCGAGCTTGCTTTTTTTGAACATATTCCTTTTTGTACTTATCTATAAGATAAGAAAATTGAGCTTGGAATAGGAGAGGGAATTCTGGAAAGACATTTTTCAGAAATGAATAATTAAATTATACAAATCATTTTCTTCAATAAATAGAAGAACAATTCAAAATGTCTCTAGATTCAGTAGTTACACTCCTTTCAACTATTAATGCAATATCTAATAATTTTGTAAACAGAAAAAATTATTATTCAAAGCCTTTTTTCCTGATGTCTAATTAGAAGAAAGAAATTATCAATTAGCTACAAGTTATGATGGTAGTAGTTTTTATGAATGGAATATAGATGGAATAAGTGAACATCAAATAATTAATTTACTTCATGAAATAATGATGGCTGCTAATGCTTATAGAATCAAAATTGATAATTATGATTTTCATGTTGTAGTGCCTTAGTAATAGGGTTCACTGGTTTACTTAAAGGATGTTGAGATCATTATTTGAGTCAAACTAATAGAGAATATATATTAAATGCAAAAAAGACAATAATTAAAGAAGAAGGAACATCAATTCAAACTTATGAAGAAAATGCTATCAATACTTTAATATTTGCAATAACAAAACATTTTATAGGAAATCCAATATATTTTCAAGAAAGAACCTCTAAATTTCTCAATAATTTTAGATGTCCAAAACTTCAAGATTTCAAGTGGTATAAAGACGTTCTTAGTCAAAGTCATGGCTAGACTTGATTATGAAAGTCATTATTGGAAAGAAAATTTTATATTAATAAATTATTAATATTGATTTATTGATTTTCATTATTGGAAAAAGGACAATAATTAAATATTTTTATTCATAATCACCAACCACTCATAAATTCAATATATTTTCAATTTTGGTTTATTAAAGATAAATTAATTAGATATCTTATTTATGTGTCTAAGATTGTACTAATGTTTAATTTTTCTTTATAGATGGAGGAAAAATGGATTAATTTTGGGAAATTTACTCTTCCAGTATTTCCTAAAAGTAATCTATCATTTCGGATTCATAAAGATATAAAAAACTTAGACAAATCACATAAATGCATTTAGACAACCTCTAGAATGCACGGAGTGATATTCAAAAGTTGGTAACTTTAAATGCATTATTATTTTTTAAACATAAAAATAATAATTTAGACAACTTTTCTAACCCTTCAAGTTCTGATATACATTGCACTCCATTGGATATAGATCTTGACAATTTTAATTGTAGGAAATAAAGAAAAATATCTAAAGTAGAGTCAAAAACTGTAATTTCAAAAAAAAATTCTAAATGAATTTCAAAATAAATTCCCAAAACTTTCAAAAATTGATCAAGAATTTCAAAAATCAAGATTTTCCTTTTATCAACAAAAGATTTTAAATCTCCCTCAAGACCTTAGGCATATAATTAGTGTAAAAGCCTAAGCTACAAGAGAAGCAAAGCAAGAACATATAATGCAATTCCTTATTGACTGTAGTACTTTTGGAGTTACTATTTAAGTAATGAGTTTTATTTGGCAATCTCATTATGACAATATCAATAATGAGTGTCTAAAGCTCAATCCTTTGTGTAAGGAAATTCCACTGGAAATGCAAGACTATAAATGTGCTTTCATTTACAGTATTTGCAAGGCCAATATTGACTTAGATAACTATAGATCAATAGTCATAAAATTCAATAATGAGTCAATAGAAGTAACCCCTACTCTCCTTATGGATACAAGGTACTTCATCAACTAGTTTTCTCCAATCTTGAGCAAACATATGGATTTGGAAGAAAATTAGCAGTTTGTATTTTAAATTCCTTCATTTTGGGATTCAAATCCATTGAACTCATCATTAAGAGTAAGCCTCTAGAGTGGTCCTTTGATGGAGGAATTTACCTTGCTCAACATATCATCCTTCTCAAAGCTCGTTCAAGAAAACATCAATTATTTGGTATAGAGGCTTCTTAGCCCTATAACAAATTCTGCCTCAAAAAACAAATTCATCATTGGAGGTCAAGAATGATTGTAAAAGATCTAGATTCCAAGATTTATAGTTCTTCTAACTATAAACTCATTATAGAAGGCAATATTAAATAAATCATTTTTGCAAATGTCTTTCCAAAAGTCCCTCTTCTATTCCAGACTCATTTTTCTTATCCCGTGGATAAGTACAAAAAGGAATAAGTTCAAGAAAAGCAAGCTTGAAGAGAATTTGAAAAACTTATTTTGCAAGCTCTAAGCTAAAACATTTCAAGAATCTTTTTGTACAATTGTATCTTAAAGTATCTATGTACTTTTGTCTCCTTATATTTGTCTAATTAAAAAAAATGATGAAAGAAGTATAAGAATGTAAAGATGGAAAATGTATAAAAAAAAAAAAAAAATCAAATAGTGTTGAATAGTGTTTAAATAGTAATATTACTATTTAAATAGTGATGTTTGTCTTCAACATGTAATTTTCAAGAAAAAAACGTGAAGAAAAAGAGTAAAAGCATTTACTCTTTTTGAAGACCTTCAAAAAGATTTCTAACAAAGAAAAGAAATTATCTTTGTTGCTCTGCATCAAGACAACCAGTTGTAAATCAAGGTATAATTTCAATACAAAGTATTATTTTAGAATCAATTTATGTGTTCTTGTGTTCAATTTATGTGTTTACTTTTATGCTTTATTAGACAAAAATAGGAATTTTTGGAACATAATTTAATGAATCTGACAAAATTTTCAATTGATTTTCAATGTGAATCATTTCTTCATCCAATTTTAAATTATTAAACTTTATGTGATGAGATGATGACTCTAGAATTTTATATGCTGACTATATGATGCAACTAATGAATCTTTAGTACTTGTAAATCTATCTATCATGGATGAGTTATTGTTTAGTTTTGTAAATCTATTTGACCCATATGAAGAATTTGCTAAAGTGTATGCACTATCTAAATTATATCCAGAATTGTATGATACAAAACTGTCTATCCTAAGATATCTAGATGAACTAGCTCTTCTTAATCTCTTCATAATACTACTCATTATCACACAAAATAATCACAATTTTATCCTTAATCAATTCAAATAATTTTCTGAATAGGGACCATCACATGCGGATTAACACGGGACTTACACTCCTTTTGCCCTTAAACAATGTTATCTAGGCTGACCAAGCAGTTCATAGAAAATCCAATTTGAACTAACTTAGGACTAAATAGGTGATTACAAACTATTCCAAATCGTAATATCACTTACTTCATAAGCAGAATGTGGCTCTAATACCATTTTTACTTCAAAGTCTTCAACTTTTTCACTCCTTTCAACGTTTTGAATCATTTGGTTTATTGATGTTGAGTTTCTCCTACTTCTCTTATTTCTTTAAGTATGACTCCATTTACTTCACCTATCATATCTTTTTGACTTTGTCACCACTTGTTTGACCTTCAATTATTTCTTTTGATGTTTTTCTACCTTCCATATTTTTTATGTTTCCTCCACCTCTCTCGGGGTAGAAAAACAAATTTTATTAAATTTTGTTTCACTTGACTCTTCTTGATTTAAACTTTGTTGATCTGACATTTTTTTTATTATATGGAGAATTTTCTATTTCTTCTTTTGAAGTTAATGTTGCAATTATTTTAAGATGTTTCCTAAATTTTAAAAACCAGTGGAAAAAGAGATTTGTCATCCTAATTTGTTGCATATATTTTTCATATTGTTTTCATAAAGCATTTATAAATTGAAAAGGAAGTTGTCTAAAATAATTTCTTCTAGTAGTATAAGGAGAAAAATAAAAAAACGTTGACTTAGATTCAACATAAAAAATAGGGAAGGTAGAAAAAACATCAAAAGAAATAATTGAAGGTGAAACAAGTGGTGACAAAAGTAAAAAAGATATGATAGGTGAAGTAAATGGAGTAATACCTAAAGAGATAAGAGAAGTAGGAGAAATGTCAACATCAATAAACCAAATGATTCGAAATGTTGAAAAGTGTGAAAAAATTGAAGACTTTGAAGTATAAATGGTAGCACTAGTAGATTTAGGAGCTGATATGAATTATATATAAGAAAGATTAATCCTTACTCAATATTATGAAAAAATAGGACAAAAACTTTTCATTGCAAATAAAGGTAAATTAGACGTCAAAATAATTATTGTTTTAGAACTCAATTTATGCTTGTACAAAATATGACTGAAACTCTAATTTTAGGAATCCCTTTTATTACATTACTTTACCCATTTCAAGTAAGTGATGAATGTGTCAAAACTATAATATGAGGAAACACTATATTTTTCCCTTTTATATATCCATTAACTAAAAAGGAGATACGTAAAGTCCCAAGTGATTCAATAAATAAAAAGATAAATTTAATTCAAAGAAAACAAACTCACATAATTTTTTTTATCAAAAGAAGTTCAATATAACAAAAAAGAATAATAACTTTTAACAAATGAAGTTCAAAAGAGAATAAAAGAAATTCAAGATCTTTCAAAAAAAAAAAAAATTCAAGATTTTTTCCAAAAAGAAATTTGTTTTGATTTTTCAAATGTTTCTTGGTCAAGAAAGAAACATGAGGTAAGTCTGCCATATATTCAAAATTTTGATAAGTCCAAAATACCCACTAAAGCTAGACCTATACAAATGAATGAAAAACTTTTAGAATCCTGTAAACAAGAAATTGATTCATTATTAAAGAAAAAATTAATTAGACCCTCAAAATCTCCTTAGAGTTATGCCACTTTTTATGTTCAAAATGTTGTTGAGCTAGAAAGAGGTACACTTAGATTAGTCATTAATTATAAGCCTATAAAAAAAGTATTACTTACAATGGATAAGATATCCTATACCTAATAAACAAGATTTACTCAAAAGAATCCATAATGTAGTCATTTATTCAAAATTTGATATGAAATAAAGATTTTGACAAGTACAAATTAAGGAACAAGATGGATACAAAATTGCTTTTATAGTCACTTTTGGTATAAAAAATGCCACTTCCAAATTTCAAAACATTATGAATGATATTTTCAATCCCCATTTTCAATTTATTATTGTATACATTGATGATGTTTTAGTATTTTCGGATTTATTAGTAATACATTTTGTGCATTTTAAAAAGTTTTTCAAAGTAATCAAAGCAAATGGAATGACATGTTTTGCACCAAAAATGAAAAATTTTCAAACAAAAATAAGATTTTTAGGACATGAGATTTATCAAGGAAAGACAAAACCTATTCAAAGATCAATAGAATTTGTTGACAAATTTCCTGATGAAATAAATGACAAAAAACAATTGCAAATATTTTTAGGTTTTTTAAATTTTGTTTATGATTATTTCAAAGATTTGAGAATCATTTGTGAACTTTTATATAGAAGACTTGGGAAAAATGCACATGCATGGACCGAGTCTCATACTAAGTTAGTCATAGAAATTAAACTAAGAGTCAAACATTTACCATGCATTAACATCCCTCATCCCAATGCTTTACTCATTGTAGAATCAAAACCATATAATATAAGTTATGGAGGCATATTAAAGCAAGAATACAATAATCAAGTACATATAGTTAGATATCATTGAGGGATCTGGTTGAGCACTCAGATAAACTATTCAATTATCAAAAAAGAAGTTTTATCAATATTTTATGTATTTCAAAATTTCAAAGTGATTTGATAAATAAAAAATTTCTTTTAAAAATAGATTGCAAAGTTGCAAAAGATATTTTACAAAAGGATGTTAAAATCTGGTTTCAAAACAAATTTTTGCAAAATGGCAAGCTTTACTTTCAAACTTTGATTTTCAAATTGAATTTATCAAAGGAGAGTTGAATTCCCTTCCTAACTTCCTTACCCAAGAGTTTTTGCAGGGTAAAGATTCTCCACCTAATAGGTATTCCCATTAGGCCCCAACTTTGTTCTTCATCCAAGAAAACAAAAGCTTCATATGCTATGACCTCAAATATCCAAAATATCAATCCGTCATTTCCATTACAAACATCAAATTCCTTTCAAGTCCTAAGTCCAAACTTTCCTCCTCTTCAACCTTCAAAAAGTTTTATCCAAGCTTCAAAATCAACTTCTAAAAGTCTTCTTATTCAGAGTCAATCTAGTCCAAGTACTATTTCAACACTTCTTTTCTCATTTTCTTTTCAAAACAGTCAATATGTCAGAAAACCCAAAACATTAAAAATTGCTTTCATTGATCCTAAGTTTAATTTTGAAGAAATTCTTAGAATTCTTCCTTATATATTTCCTCAAGGAGTCAACTTCAATTCAAATGACTATTTGAAAACTCGTCAATTCTATGAGTTTATCTTGGTTGATACTGATTCAGTCGAGATTAATCATAACATTGATAAAAACAATCCTTAGAGAATTGCATTCTCCAAATGTCAAATTCTAAGAGTCATGACTATTTTCGATTGGAATAAAAAACCCTTCACTTATAAAGCATTTAGTCAATCTTTCCATCCCATGAGCTATAACTACATAGACTATATGGATGCTTGGTACAATATGTTTTATTTGCACAACTATCAACACTTATGGTTTATTCAGTTTTTTAGAGGTTGCAATGTCAAATTTCCTACTTGGTTTAAAAAATGGTGGACTTTATTCGTTCTACTAGAATCAATATTTCCTCTTGAGATTCAAGAAAAAATCAACTTCTACAAGAGTAAGACTTCAACTCAGCCTATTGCTCAACTAAGACTCATGACATTTTATTCCAAATTAAGAATTTCATGGATTCTTACCTAGAATATTATCAAGAAACAAGAACAATCTTTTCCTTTTCCACTTTCTCTCTCCAAAGAATTCAACATGGTGGGATAAATTCAATCAAGAGTTCGTGTGCCAAAAAAAGACATTGCAAATAATTTCAAGGCTAGGATCACCGAATTCAGAATATTCAACAAACTCTTTTTAAGGGCCAACTCAAGCATTATTCCTAACTCTGAAAAGCAAATGCCAAGCTTCATTAGTAGCTGCTATAGATTTAGAATAATATCCTCAAGGTTTTATTCAAACTCTCTAGGAGTTTGGTGACAATCAAGACAATGAATAAACTGAAGACATAGCCTTATCAGATGATTCATATGTAGACCCAGAACTCATCCTATATGGTGGACTTATGGATCAATCTAGATAAATATTTTTGTAAACTTTTGTATATATCCAAAGGATAAAAAAAAAAAAAAAAAACGTGTCATGTTGTAAGATATGATGTGAATGATAGAAATGACGTGAATAATAGGAAGGTGATAAGATTGGTAGAAGAAGACAAAAGATCAAGTCTTTTCAAAACTTTTCA
Organism: Vitis riparia; assembly: GCF_004353265.1. Lineage (NCBI taxonomy): Eukaryota > Viridiplantae > Streptophyta > Magnoliopsida > Vitales > Vitaceae > Vitis > Vitis riparia. Next base: position 7,821,532 of record NC_048446.1, read on the forward strand.
AAATAAACTTCAAGATGAAGATTTCAACAAGTTTCAATCTCGTGGATTTCAACAAGCTTCAAGTCCATCAAGTTAGTCTATAAATAGAGACATCAAGTTCATCACAAGGTAGATAGGTGAGCAAGCGAGAATTAAAGCTATCAAGAGTATTCTCCAAAAATTTTCTCTTAGCATTTGTAATCCATTTCCTTTCAAAAACCTTTCCTTTGTACTCAAATCCTTCTATTGTCAACAAGCCTATTTGTAATCAAGTTTCAACTTTATAATCAAGGTATAGTTTTTAATACAAAGTCTATTTCAAATTTAATTTTTGTGTTATTGTGTTCAATTTCTGTGTTTAATTTTATTATTTTTATTCTATATTAGATAGAAATTATCCTTTGATTCAGAGACAAAATTTATCTTTTGAGTTATGAGTTGTTTTTATGTCCTGGGTGTGAATAGTATCAGAACTAATGGTATTATAAGTCTTTACCCTATTTAAGAGGAATGTTGAGCCTATGGGGAGTTCTCACTGCATGACAGTGTGATGAAGTGTTGGCTCTTTTCCCCAAGGTTTACCTTATCGGGTAGGGTCCGACAAAAGGTTACATATTTGTCGAGAGGCAACTTGATTTAATCATTATTTTTTGAAATATGTTTTAGAATATTCAGTTTAGGTTATTACCATGTTGTTAACGTTGGCTATACAAATGGAGAGAGATTTCTTACCCCACATAGAGGGCAAAGATATCATCTCAATGATTGGAGAGAAGGACACATGCCAACAACCTATGAAGAGTTTTTCAACATGAAGCATTCTACAACAAGGAATGTTATTAAGAGATGTTCTGGTTTGCTCAAACTACGTTGGGTTATACTTAGGAGCCCTTTTTTCTTTCTAGTAAAGACACTATGTAAAATCATTCTTACTTGTTTTCTTCTTCATAATCTTATAAAAAGAGAGATGCCTATGGACCCATTGGAACAAGAACTAGATATGCAAGACCACCAAGTTGTAGGGGAACCAATAGCTATAATTGAACCATTGGATCAATGGAGTGCTTGGAGAAGAAATTTAACAATTCAGATGTTTAATGAATGGAGGATATTGTATTATGTTGTTTATTTTACAACAAAACAAAAAAAATAAAATTCTTTTAGAAGTTTTAGACTTATCATTTATAAATTGTGAATGGTTTGTATGGATTATTATATGATGAACTAGTTTGAATTGTATTTGATAATGTCTTTTTATTGTTAAATTTGAGATATAGTTAGATTGCATTTATTATAATTGCCTTTATATTATATTTGTTCTTAAAATTTAGTTTTATAATTTGATATTTTTGAATTACATAGTATGGATTCTACATTAAGTAGTCCAATAAAGGGCATGGAAGAAACAAATGAGTGTGGACTCCTAGTGAAGATGAGAGATTAGTTGAGTCCCTTGTTGAAATATGGGTTTTAAGGAAGATAAAGTGTGATAATGGGTTTAAACCAAGAACATCTTTACAAATGGGGAAGTTGCTAGAGGAAAGGCTTCCAAATAGTGGACTCAAAGCAAGTCCATATATTGAATTGTGTGTGAAGACTTTAAAAAGACAATTCAATGTCATAATGGATATGCAAACCCATGGTAGCGGGTTTTCATTGGACAATGAAAAAAAATGATTTTATGTGATCAAGATATATTCAAAGGTTGGGTCAAGGTAAATATATTTATAATTCTTCCTATCTTGTATTTTTCTTATTCTTTTTTTGTGATTTTTTATTCCACAACATGATGCATTGGTATATTCTTTTGCTTTCAATATATCATGTATTTTCTATGCTTTAATATCACTTATATTTATACCAGTTCTATGAATGGTGCTTGTTACTATTGTTCACTAATTTTTCTTAAGAGAAATATTAATTGCAACTACTTTTAACGGATTATAAGGTAATAGTTTCATTAGTTGTTTTTTTTTTTTTTTTTTTTGTTTCAAAGTTCCATTCAATTGTTGATGTTGCTAAGTTTCTCCCTTGCTTGGATTGTTCTATTGTATTAGATTGCTAAAAGGGAACCTAAAATAGGTCGGTTATGCTTTTTCATATCCATTAAGCAAATTTTCAATAATAAGGCATGTTGTAATTTTTATTTATTTATTTATTTATTTTGCAGTTTTTAGATTAAGGAAGAACAAATTTTTTTGGATTTTCAATTGTTGATGGTTGTTTTATGCTAATAAAAATTTAAATATCGTTATTGTTATTTCTTTCAGTCTTTTAATTATCTTTTGTAAATTTTATAAGGGCATAAAGTTGCTAATGGTTTGAGAGGCTACAACCATTTCCACACTTTGATGATCCAAGTCTTGTTTTTGGTAAAGATCATGCTAATGGAAAAGGAATCATGTTAGTTGTTGATATTTTGGATGAGTTAGATAAAAATGAAGGAAACAATGACATTGGAGTTGATGACTTAGAAGTCGATGCCTCTTGTACTTATACAATTGCATCTACTCCAAATAGAATGGAATGTTCATCACAATTTCATATGAAAAGAGCAAAGAATGATGATACGACTTTAATTGATGTAATGACAAGGATATGGAATGCACTAGAGAGTCTTGTTGCTAACTTCAACCAACAAATGGAAAATAAAGATAGAGTGGATGGTTCCCAATCTTAGTAGGTTGGACTTATTGAGATTAAGTCAAATCATCATGAATGACTTGATGAAAGTCAAACTTTTGTTCAATTTGGATGAAGATCTCAAGGTTGAATTGGTGAAACAACTTCTTCAAACTCACTAAATCTCCATGTTGCATCCTTGTTAGTTTACTGCCTTTAGGTTGGATTGATAGAAATTTTAGGTTAGATATTTTGTCTCATCAATCCTATGAACTTTTTATTGTTTTGTTGGATTAATTTGAATGGATATACTAGTTGTGAATTTTATTAGATAGGGTACTTCAATTAAGAACTAGAATGATAGAATGAAGTTTGTGTTATTTTATTTCCTCTTTTGCAAATAGGAAACAAGTATTTGCTAGCTTTGAGAATTTAAATATCCTTATCTTTTTTTTTTCTTTTGGGAAAATATAATTTTATAGCTTTTTTTTGCAGGATAAATTATTCAAAATGTTGATAAAAGGATAAATGAATATTTGCATATTTTAGGGTTGTGGATTTTATTGGATATGATACTTATTGAAAATTAGAATGAAGTTTGAGTTTTTTATTTCCTCTTTTGGAAATAGGAAAAGTATTTGCTAACTTGGAGAGTTTAAATATTACAATAAATACATATTTTCTCTTTTTTTTTGGTAAAATATAATTTTATTGCTTCTTTGGCATACAAATTATTCAATTTTTTTAATAAAAGAATAATTGAATATTTTTAAATTAGGGTTGTATGATTTTTTATGTTTAATTTTTTTTTTTTAATTCAGTATGTATTATTTTTTTTAGTCTCATTATTTAGTAAAAAAAAAAAAAAAGCCCTCAAAATTTATTATTTTAAAATGAAAATAAAAAAATTATTTTAAACTATGTGTAAGGGTATTATTATTAATTTATTTCTTTTCATTCCCATTCCTATTGTTACCAAACATTGGAATATAAACATAATCATTCTAACATTGGATTCCTAAGTTCATCAAAACACTAGAAATGGAATCATCAAATTCATTCCCATTGAACAAGAAATAGGAATGGAAACAAAATATTCATTCCCATTCCCTATTCCCACATACCAAACACCTGGAAGTGGAAAAAGAGATATGATCCTATGCCCTTAGCTTCACTTTAGACAACTTGACTTCAATCTTGAGAAGTTGCAAGCTACATGTGATCAGTAAAAGAATGTAGTGAGCTTCCCTCATGTTTACTATATAGGGACAAGGTTTCCTTATGACTCCAATGTACTTAGTTGTGGTGGTTATATGCTGATGATGACCCTATCTTGAGAAGCAGTAAACTACATGCGATTAGTAAAAAATTCCACTCATCCTTCAATCCTTTTATTTGAAGAGTAGTGCACATAAATATTCAAGGGATTAGAGCAATTTCGAAAATTAGAATATTAAATTTTATCTTATTAACATTTTTCTTAAAAAAATAAAGCTTTGAATTGGAAATGGATCCATATTGAAATTAATTTGGCATTTTTGAACAAGTCATATAAATAAAATCATCTAATGATCATGTGAAGGATTCTCAGTAAGTTCATGCATTTGTAGGGGAAAAAGGCAAAAACTTCTCACTAGCTTTACATAACAATATTAATCAATACTATTAAGAAGAAGAAAAATGATATTGTGGTCTTGCATTTTGAGAAAACAAACCATAATTGAACTCTGAACCAGCAGAGATGGACAACATCTATCCATCAAATGTATAGTTTTTTTTATTGTAAGAGGTCGCTTCTACCAATATCCAAGAATTTCTGACTTTTCCATGAGAAGTACAACAATAAGTCTCTCATCTAGACACATCAATTGCCTTGGATTAACCATCCAAGTTTTCTACCCAAGAATTGCTCATTCAATGTGATAAGACAAACCCATGAATGTCACTCTTATCAATCTCAACTATGTAGACTAAACATAGGATAGGGTCCTTGTGGCCATCAAATGAGTGGCAGATTCAGCAAGAGCCACTATTAAGTTCTGATCCAATTGGACTACAAGTGGACGATCTTCAAATAAAAGCTTACTACCCTGGTTTTTCATTAAGAAAATTTATATTGATTTAAACAGATAAGGATGCCATGTGAGCAAAATCTGCAATTGGAAGGGTATTCTACAGAGAAATTAACAATAAGTTTGAGTTGGGAGTGAACTTCCATGGTTCCACGCATGTGATTAGAGAAGAAGAATTATTGATAAGGTCCTAGTTCAAGGGAACATCATTATTTACTACCATCAGCGCCTATTTCTTATGGGCTTATGACTCCCATGCCTTCATAGTCAAGCAACCCAATGATGGATTATGTGCAAAGCTTTGCCGAATGTCATAAAAAGCAATACTTGAGCAGGAACTAAGTTGGCGAAACTTCGTACCAACAAGTCAGCATCCAATCTCCCCAACTCAGTAATAACCATAGCCTGAATGGTCATAGGGGGTTTGAAAACGGAGCATGAAGCCAAGAAAAGGCTACGCCAAAAGGGAAGAAGATACATGAAGGAACACTAAATTCATTTCCCACATCAATCGCGGACCAGCAAAGTGTATCAACTACAAACACCGTAAGTTGAATGAACTAGGTCTGAGGGAATTTGCTTCAATACATCTCCCACAAGTGGTTTCTAGTTTTTCATATAGGTACAAAACAAGTGGGCAAGTGATGATGATGATGATGAAGGGTTAGAATAGGATACTAATTTTTCTTTTTAAAAAAAAAACGATTAGAGTGAAGTGGACTATACAAATGCGTCCAGACATGGAAGCAGAAAGAGATTACACACAGTCTACAAGTGAGAAGAAGTCTCAAGCAAATGGCTGCATGATGAGCAAAGTGACTGAAAAACAGTCAACTCGATCAACTAGGAGCTTAGTAATTTCCACAATTGTCACAAAGTGGTCTAGGATTGGGGCAAGGATGAAGACCAACTCTATTTTCTTCATTCTACAAGAATCATTTTGCTTCTCATTATCCCTAAAATGATTCGTAACAGCCAAATCAAAGCTACAAGTCTCCTAAATACTAGAATTAGAACGTCCTTCTAAAGGACAAAGCCAATCTTATGCAAAAATGTATACTTGCGAACTATCACTGTCAACACTAGGCAAGTCTAGATCATGTCAAGCCCTACAGAGGTGATTTGGTAAAGGTTTGAGTGTGTGTAGATAGCTGCATAGGATTCATCGAAGATAACCATGCAATGCAAAGACTGCATACACTTAGGGGGCAGGTAGAAAGAAACTTGAGGTGTAGCTTTTTGGAATTATTCACATCTCCCTGTGTCAAGGCACTCAAAAACACATTCTAAGATGCTTCTGGACTGAACAATTGCATAATTGTACTCACATGTGGCCTCAACATTTAGTAACCTACAAACATATACAGTATCTAATGTTCACAATCAAACATCAAAATGAACCCAAACTGGGCAAGGACGGGGTAGAATAGTGTAAAATGGGAAAATATGAAACATGTTATAATCGTACTTGGACAAAGATGGCCATCTCCTACCCTGCTTCCCTTATCTTGTTACTCTCTTTTTCTTTCGTTCTTTCATTTTTTTCTCACTATCAAAACCTCTCAACCTTTCTCCAAAATTCCCCAAGATCGCCTCCACTCTTTTTTACTTTTCCCATGCCCTTTATATCATAAACTTTTCTCCTAAAAATAGCCCCTCCTATGGTTTTTTCAAACTCCCCCTCTTTTCCCATGCAAAAACTCTTTGAAACTCCTAACTCAACTCTTTCAAATTATGACATATCACACCTCCTGATGCCCATGTGCCCTAGCCCATTCCTTTTACTTGTTGCATGGGTGTCCATAACACGGTATTCACTTGTATCCTAATTTCCAATAAAACATCAATTATGGTGTTGATTGCATGCACATAGAGAGGATTACACGCACCCAAATGGCCATGCATGGCCATTCAAAGGTGGGACCTTGAGAAACTTAGACTATTGGTAAGGCCTAATTGAGGTTTTGCTCAAACAGTGAATCCAAGTCTCACTTTGACCCACTTAAATTCGTTAGGCAATATCCCAACACTAATGGGAGTTGCATGGATGTCACGTGATTAAACACTTAAACCTTTATTGCACTTAGTGTGACTAGATACTAATGCATGGGCAGTTGAGGCTCGAATTATAGCAACATCTTCACTTGTTAAAGCTGTCGCTTCTTCTAAACTTTTATTTGCACTATACTTCTTGCATGTTTTGACAAAAACTTCTGAGAATGACCACGTGCTTGCCAAGGACCTTTTTTGGAAAAGCAACATATTCACTTGTTAAAACTGTGCTTCTTCTAAACTTTTATTTGCATTGTACTTCTTGCATGTTTTAACAAAATCTTCTGAGAATGACCACGTGCTTGCCAAGGACCTTTTTTTGGAAAGTGCATGCCAGTACTCAATCTCTAATATATTTTAGTCAAATCCCATGCAAAATAAAATAAGGATGAAAGTAAGAATAAGGCAAACTAAAAAACACTAAACATCAAAATTATGCGATAAAAAAAAAAATTAGTATATCAATCACACATATATTTAAAATCGATCATTAATCAAGCACATGCAAAATAAATCAAAGTGCAAATCAATCACACATATATTTAAAATCGATCATTAATCATGCACATGCAAAATAAATCAAAGTGCAAATCTCATGCGAAAATAATAATAATGAAATAAAAAGAAAGTAAATGAAAGAAGCACAAATATTTACAACCAAATGGGATAGAACTAGAAGATTAATAATAATAATGAAATAAAAAGAAAGTAAATGAAACAAACACAAATATTTACGACCAAATGGGATAGAACTAGAAGATTGAAAATTTATCTTGTACATCCAAATAGTGAAAACTCATTTCCTACAATCGAAGATCCAAAATAAAGCCAAAGCTCACTTATACTCAAAACCTAGAAATCAAACTCAAAAACTAACTTAAGTGAATTAGACCTATAGAAGCATTCAAGTGGGACCTATCCTAAAAAAGATCCGAATGAGACCTAATCTTAGCTCGAAAGCCCAAGGGATGACCATGAATTAAGAAGTATAGGAAGACACCTAGTGTCACATGTGGTAAGAGGACAAAATGGAGGGTTTACATTTCTGGACATCAAAAACTTTTTCCCTTTTTCTAGTTTTTTCTCAATTTCTGGTACTTTGTTTTTAGACCCAGAACTACCAAGAACTTGCGAATCACTGCCCTTACAGAGAAAAAAAAAATCCCTAAATCTTATAAACCCCAAGAAAAAAATCTAGATTTTCTCAACAACCAAACAGAGTAACCAAGAAGAAGCATGCTTGAAAACTAAAAGCCCTACAAAAGTTTCTTGATAAATTAGACAAGAGCGAAGAGAGGGTGGCTAATTGCACCTGGGATTTGCGTTGATAAGAGGGATTTGATAGAAAAAATGAGCGAATCGCACCTTGGTATCGTGTTGGTAGAGAGACTCGTTGTAGACGTGTTGGAGGTTGTAGACAAGTTAGAAGAAATATCATAGGAAAAACATGGAGAGATGTCGTTTTTTCTTTGTTCTCTAAATAGTAGGAAAAACAAGGGAAACAACTTTTTGTTGTTATTTGAAAAGGGAGATTTGAAAACAGGGAGAACGGGAATTAAGAAAACAAATAGTTCCCAAACGTGCTTTTTATGTTTTTGTTTTTAAATAGAAAATAGTTCTCAGAAACACCAACCAAACAGGTCCCTTATTTTTATAAAATATTAAAAAACTGTTTTTTATTTTTTAACTTAAAAGTAGTTTTTGAAAACAAGTTTTAGAAAATATTATCAAACTAGTTGTTAGTCATGGACATTTCAACAATAGTCTGGTCATTGTGAGGTTGTTTTTTTCATCAACAATACTGCACTTATTATTGCCAAAACAAACTGATGAAGAAACCTTTTTGTATAAGCTTCCTCACAATCAAAAGGTTTTGATTTAAATTAGGTACACATTCTTTACAACCCATATTCATATTTAGCCCAGCCTGAAAAGCAAAGTCTCTAAAGCAAGGATTTTCTTACAACCATCCCAAGCCTAGCCCAATAAATTCATTGGGTTGTAAGTTGTAACCCATAATAAATTTTCTCAGAGACAAAAAAACTAATAAAATAGATAAGTTTATTAAAATAATGGCTGCCCTTGATTATTTATTTATTTATTTATCTATTTTTATTTTTATTTTTTTTAAGAGCTAATTCATGAAGTTGGGTAGTTAAACAAAAAAATTTAAATGAGGGGATAATAATTGATAATTGGATAGATAACAACGATAGTTAATGACGTGTTTACTCCATTTCTCGTAATGAAATCAATAAGTTTGATTCCTACTTCAACCATTACACTTACTTGGTAGATGGCGAAATGGGGTGCATATTTATTATAGATTTAAATATTTAGAAATAAATACCTATAATGATTTCAATATAATTATTTGATCTTTTAAATATTTAAATATTTTTTAAGTCATTCAAATTATCTAAGAATTTGATATATTTAAGTGTTTTTAAACCCATTAAAATTATAAACATAAAGATAAATGAGTTATTAAAAAAATAATCTTCAAGTATTATTTTAAAAAATAAAAACATAGTCATCTTAATATAATCATTAAATTAAGTTATATAAAAAACAATAAAAATATAATTTTTATAATGCTATCACCATAAATGCATACATTTATTTCTTATTTCTTAGTATGAAGAAATAGTTAAAATCAATCATTTTTATTGTTATTCAATTTCTAGACAATTATTTAAATACTTCAATCACTTTTGAATACTTCAATCACATTGTTGATTTTGATTCTATTTCCTTTCATTTTGTGATTTTTCCTTTTTCTTGCAAGATATCTCAAACCGGGAATAGCCACAATTAAGAAGAATAAAGGCAGAGGGTTGCAGAGATAAATGAGAAAGCACACATTGAAAATTCTTATTGATACTATGTTTAAATATACATGAGTGTTGACTTGATGTACATGGCAATAACAAAAATGTTGCTATAGAAAATTCTAGTCTATCGTAATTACCAATGTTTTCAGAATCGGACTGGTCATCGAACAAGAAAAATTACCGGTTCATGGTTCACTGGTAAGACTGGCGGTCGAATTGCGATTGATCTGGTGATGTAATAAATATATAATTTATATATTATATAAAATTAAAAATAATTATAAAAATTAAAATATATAAAATTATAAATTTTAATCATGTTTGATTTTTATATTTGGTATATTAAATTAAATGATAAAGTTTAATATTTTAAATTTTATTAAATAGAAATATGTAATATTTAAGAATGAAGATATATTTAAGTTGAAAATTTTTATAATATTTAATTTTATCTTTTTGTCTTTGTATTTTATTGTTTTAAAATTATTCTATTAATTAATTTATATTATTTTTTATAATTATTATTATATTATTATTATTATAAAAATAAACAGGAATTTAAATATTTACATTTCTTTAAAGCTTTTATATGATAAAAATTTGAAATAAAAACATTAATCTTAAGTCTTATGATATATATATATATATATATATATATTAACAAAATTGCAATGCTCAATGGTTCAAAAGTCCAGCCCTCATGCGTCCAACCCTCAAAGAGGCAATGTTAGTCCTATTCCCAGTCCCACATCAGAAGCACATGAATTCCATGTGCTTCAAGTGCTCTATAAATACCTTGCAACATGCTTGGCAAGCTAAACAAGCCAGCAAATTGGGCTTGGAGACATGGCCCAAGGGAAAGATTTATAAGCTGTTTTTTTATTGGATTGGGCCTAGTGGCTTGAACCAAACATGGGCTTATAATTAGTTAAGTTTTAAAAGTATTGGGGGTGGAATGGGCTCAATGGATAATGGGCCTCTTAATAGTAAACAATTATTTGTAGAATAGAAAAAAAAATAAAGCTTGGCCGGTTTGTAAAGAACCAGACGGTTTGTCCAGTTTGACGGTTTGTTCGGTTTGGTAGTTCAACCGGTGGTTTGAACGGTTCAACATCGGTTTGACCATAAAATGGTTCATTGAGCTGGACCGAACTAGAAAGTTCACCGATCGACGATTCAACCGGTTGGTCCAGTCCGGTTTTTAAAACATTGGCAATTACATAGAATATATACAATGATCAAGCCTTGATTTAAGGAATTCTTATTGCACTAGAATTTTCTTTGGAATCTCCCTTATTCGGTGCATTGGAATAATATCTTCTAGAAATATTGTTGTTGTTGTTACTAGAATTATCTCTATCATGCCTTCGTAAGAGTGAGCGTCCTAGGAGGACACCAATCTTGGACCGTAATAAGAGTAACCTTTGGTGTGATAAGGGCTTGGTTAGGGCATCGACAAGCTGATCTTGGACGGACACATGAGATACACTAAGATTACCATTACTGACTTGGTCACAGACAATGAATATCAATCTCAACATGTTTCATAAGAGAATGGAAAACAAGATTGACACATAAGTAGGTGATCCCCACATTATCACAGTATATAGTGGGTTGTTGTGGAAGAGAGACAATGAGTTTCATGAGTAAAGAGCGAATCCATGAAAGTTTAGTAGTAGTAGAAGCAACAGCTCGGTACTCTACTTCAGTGGATTAATGAGCAACAGAGCATTACTTCTTAGAAGCCCATGAAATTAGATTGTGGTCAAAGAAGACAATGTAGGCAATGGTTGACATCCTATCATCTTTATTTCCAGCCTAGTCAGCATCAGAGAAGGCATGGAGATGAGTAGGGAGTTCTTGCATAAAAAGAGACCATGCGAGATGGTACATTTCAAGTAACAAAGAAGATATTTGACAGCAACCTAGTGGGCAATGGTGGGTTGATGCATGGACTGTGAGAGTTTGTTGACTGCGAAAGAAATATCAGGACGTGTAATAAACAAGCACTATAAGCTGCCAAGAACCTGTCGATATTTAGTAGCATCAGAAAGGTTTGCACTATCATGAAGAGATAAAACATAGCTGGTAAAACGAGGAGTGTGAACTTCCTTAGCATCATACATTTTGGTACGAGCAAGAACATCCTAAATGTACTTGCATTGAGTGAGTAACAACCCATGTGTAGTGGTAAGAACTTCAACACCTAAGAAGTAATGAAGTCCCTTAAAATCTTTAATGGGAAACCTTATAGATAACCATTGGATAAAACTTGTAAGAAAAAAGTAGTGATTACCAATGAGAATAAGATCATCTACATAAACAATCAAATAAGCAATGATGCCTTCATAAGAATAAATAAATAAGAAGGTTTCTGATTGAGCATTAGAGAAACCAGTAGAGAGGACAAAATTTTTCAACTCATTATATCATGCATAAAGAGCTTGTTTGAGTCCATACAAAACCTTCTATAATTTGAAGACATGATCAAGGAAATTTGGATGAACAAACTAGGTGGTTGAGTCATGTAGACATCTTCTAAAAGAGAACCATGAAGAAATGCATTATTCAGATCAAGTTGTTGAATAGACCAATTTTGTGAAAGTGCAAGGCAAAGAACAAGGTGAATAATGGTAGGCTTGATAACTAAACTAAAAGTGTTGGTGTAGTCAAGGTCAGGTCATTGGTGAAAGCCTTTGGCCACAAGACGAGCATTGTATTTAGAAATTAAGCCATCAGGATTTTTCTTAACTCGGAAAATCCACTTGCAATCAATGAGATTCTGTTGAGAATTAGAAGGAACAAGTTGCTAAGTTTGATTCTGGATAAGAGCATCGAACTCCTCAAACATTGTTTGTCTCCACTCAAGAAATATTCAGTGCATGTGAGACACAAGTAGGTTCGATAAGAGAATGGGGTGAAGAAATGGTAGAAATAAAAAGGGTTTTAGGTTTTAAAATATTATTTTGAGAACGTGTAACCATGGGGTGGGCACGAGTAGGAGAAGAATAACATACCTGTTATGGAACACTCTGATGAAGGAGAGGTGGGTGAGGTACAGTGGAAAGGGGCTTTTCATGAATAGGAGCATTACTAGGGGAAGGGGTAGAATCCGACGATGATAAAAATGATAAAGAGAGAGATGGGCGAGAAGGAACTTTGGAACCTATAGGCAATGGAGAGAATGACATAGGGGATTTGCGAATAAGGGAAAATGATGAATCAATGGGGATAGGTTGAGAAGATAAGGGTTGAGAGAGATTAAGAGGCATAACGGAAAATAAAGGTGTGGGGTTGATTGGGTGGTACCAATTCTGAACATTATCCGATGTTAATCTGGACAAATTTTGGTCAAGCAAAGAATAAGGAAATATATTTTCAAGAAAATCAACATGCCGAGATATGTAAAAATGTTTTGTGGAAGGATCAAAGCAATAGTAGACACTTGATTCTTTGAGTAACCAAGAAAAACACATGGTTTCGACCTTGATTCAAGTTTATGCTTAATGTATGGCTTCAACCAAGGATAACAAAAGCACCCAAAACCCTCATCTTTGACTGATTCGAGGAGCGACCAAACAATTTTGCAAAAAGAGTGTGAAAAGATAATGTGGAAGTGGGCATACGATTGATAAGGTATGCAACAGTCATGAAGGCATAAGACCAAAATTGAAGAAGGACAAAGGCTTGTGTCAAGAGTGTGAGACTAGTTTCTCTAATGTGGTGATGACGACATTCAGAGAATCCATTGTGTTCAGGTGTATATGGAGGCATGATAAAATGACTTATACCATGAGATTCAATTTTTTTTTTTAATAGTAATAAACTCACCCTCACCATCAGAATAAAAGGAAATGATTGGTTTTTGGAAATATTTTTCAACTACCAATTTAAACTTTTTGAACATAATAGGAACATCTGATTTGAATTTAATTGGAAACAACCACAAATATTTTGTGAAATCGTCAATGAACACAACATAATAGCGAAAACCATCAAATGATTGAACAGGAGATGACCCCCAAACATCTAAATATATTTATTCAAGAGGTGCATGACTTGTCAAAGTAGAAACATAAAAAGGAAGTTTATGCAACTTATTACATTTGCAAGCATTACAAGCAACTTCACCACATAAGGAAGAAGAGAAAGGCAACTTATTAGAGAAGATAATTCGTTGGAGAATTTTGACGGAGGGATGCTAAGACGATTTTGCCATTGCTATAAAGAGGTTTTGAGATGGAAAATGCAAGGATAGGTGTCGATGAAGTCACACGTGATGGCCATTCATAGACTCCATCTCGATTATGCCCTGTCACTAGTGGTGCCCCCGTTTGTAGATCCTTCACCACAAAAGAAAAAGGTAGAAAATCAACTAAGATATGATTAGATTAACAAAATTTAGAAAGAGATACTAAATTCTTTTTCATTGATGGAACACAAAGGACATTAGGAAGGGTAAAAGGTTGAGAGAAATGAGAAGAGGGGGAGGAAAGTGTGGTAAAACCAGTGTGAGTTATGTGCAAACCAGTACCATTATTGATCACTATGTTGTCACTACCATCATATTCTGAGTGAAGAGACAGATTTTGCAAGTCAAAAATGACATGATGAGACGCACCAAAATCCATCAATCAGCCTGTATTAGAGCCATTTGATTGTTCTACAAAGTGAGCTCTTAGTTGGGATGAAAAGAAAGGTCGTTGATAGTTGAGTGGAGGTTGTGAAAACTATTGAAAAAATTATTACAATTGTGGCTGCAATGACAATGGAGAGACACGAAACCTCAAGCAACGCTTAGCCATATGGCCTTATTCATCACATAGCTGACAATACCTTTTATAAGGCTTTGGGTTAGAGTTTCTATTTGGATTATGACTTTATTTAGTACTGCTATTGCCACCAGTGTTGTAAAATTTGCCTTGCTTATAAGTGTTGTAGTTGTTTTGATTATTGGGATTTTGTTTGGTTGCCACATTTGCAGTGATGTTGTTGTTTTCTTTCAAGCCTTTCCTTTTGAGATAACCTTCATAAGCAAGTAGTTTTTCATGAAGTTCCTTAAAGGTAATAGGGGTCTCACATGCTCTCACAACAACAACAATCTCCTTGAATTCACTATTGAGACCATCAAGAATGTGTATAATGAGGAAGGTTTCACCAATCGGGACATCAACAAGTACTAGAGCATCATCATAACCTTTTGATTGCTGCATGTACTAAGTAATAGTGAGAGTGTCATGTGAAAGATGAGTAAGATTTTCCTTTAGATGATGGATTCGGGTATGGGATGGTTTGGCATATGTAGTGGCAAGTTTCTTCCAGGCTGCTTGGGATGATGCAGACAATGTAATGAAAGGAGAAATATCTTCAGAAGCAGAACCCAAAATTGCATTAAAAATGACCTGGTCTTGATGAATCCAAAATAAGTAAGCAGGGTTGGGAATTTCAGTATTATTTTCAGTTATGGTTTTTTATGGACAAAGGGTCGATCCATCAATATAACCTTTGAGATTAAGACCAACAAGCAATGAGTTGAATTATGCTCTCCAAGTAGTATAGTTGTTGGATGTAAGTTTCAGGGGGGTTTGAGAAGCAACATTAATGGTGATGATTTGATTTTAAGAATCAAATAGGAGAGAAGCTATTGAATTGATAGGAGAAGAAACTGATGAACCAGTCATGGTTTTTGGTGTACTATAGGAAGGTTCTGATACCATAAGAAGGAGAAAGGCAGAGGGTTGTAGGGATAAACGAGAAGACACACATTGAAAATTCTTATTGATACTATGTTTAAATATACATGAGTGTTGACTTGATCTATATAGCAATAATAAAAAATGTTGCTATAGAAACTTCTAGTCTACAGTAATTATAAAGAATATATACAATGATCAAGCCTTGATTTGACGAATTCTTATTTTACCGGAATTTTTTTTGGAATCTCCCTTATTGGGTGCATTAGAATTATATCTTTTGGAAATGTTGTTGTTGCTGTTACCAGAATTATCTCTATTAATAATGATATGGCTGGTCATTTAACTAGAAAGGGAACTTGTGGGGCCTTGGAGGCTGGTTGGCCCTAACAGGGCGTATCTTCTGTCCAGCATAGAACCTAACTTGATGTTTGCTATATCATGATCCTTTTAATTTATTGTTGCTACTTGAGTATTGCTTTATTTTTTTATTAACTTTAGTGGTAGAAAGTTTCAGGCAACATTTTATTGTCTAATGATGATGACTTTGACCATTGTTGATTATGTGGAATTTTGGGGTTAAGCCCCAATAGTTCACTTTCTCAGCACCTTCTATCATAAACAAAGTGTTGAACCGTTGTTTTATTTTTTGTTACCTTCTGACACAGCATATAGGCTAGCAGTTTGCAGAGCTTTGAAAATTTTCTCCATCAAATTTTCTTTGCATTTTTGTAAATGTTGGTACTTTCTTGGATTTTCAGTTTTCCTTCATTATTACTTGTATTTTCTCTTCAGAAATACAACTATTTTTCTTTCATTTTCCATTTTAATCACTGTTTATCTTGTGGTCTAATTCTAGTTGAATTACGATAATTTGTTCATCATTTTTAACTTTCCTTCAATTTATATTTGCATTCGTGTTATTGGTCTTCAATAGAAATTGGCTAGTATTTTTGCCTTGGTTTCTGAAACTACGAAGAAAGGGATACAAGAATAGGTTTTTGAATTTTCTAATATTTTATTTATTATTTTGACTTTGGATGGGAACCTCTCCTTATACAACTCTTCTCAAGGAAGTGTTAAGCTTCATTACAAAATTTCATTCTAAAGCTGATTAGTCATTGTCATCAATTATAAAGATTATTAAATTCAAAGCAAAACATATCAAGTGCCTGGTAATCTAATATCCCCTATTTGATTCTCATTTAATCATTTCAATCTTGCAATTTCTCATTTCCTCATTTACTGATCAGTTTTGCTTGGTAGATTTTTCAATGATTCTTTGTGGGCTTGGCCTAAGACTAACCATTTCTAAGGTTGTAGACATTCCATTACTAGAAACTGTACTTCCTCTCTATTTTAAAATTTGAGATAGTATTAAGAGAAAAATAGGAAATAAAGAGACTAGAGGATTGAACCTTAAGCTCTGATATCATCAACCCAAACCTTTAAGCTGTTGGGTAAGGGAACACTTAGAAATATTCTCTAAATCATGACTACAGTTGGGGCACTCACCTGAATCCAACAAATTTGCTTTTACCTGAGATCTATTTTCTCTGCATCCTGTCTCTGCCGGTGAGTCATAGGAGCATTCTAATCTTTTGCATCAAAATTCAGCCAGAGAGAGTTAAGGCTATGGCATATGAAGAGAAAAGAAAAAAAGGAAGATTTTGGGTAGTTGATTGTGACACCAATGCATAGACAAATCCAGTAGCTAGAAAGTTGATTTCTAAGCAGCTTTGCTTCTTGGGTTGTAATTTTATCTTCAGAAACTTGGGGATGCCCCAAACCAAAGAAGCGTCTCTCTCTGCATCTGAACTTATGATGCTGAGAGAAGGAAAACTTATGGGGGTAGGCCTCATAACATGCCTCCACTTTAGTTTTCTTTCATTTTGCACTGCTAGTGAAAACCAATCCTGCAGGCCCTCTTCTTGCAGAGATATTCAAAACATCAGCATCCCATTTCGATTAAAAGGATATCCGCTTGGCTTTGGTCATCCTGATATTGCATACGAATTGGTTTGTGAAAACAATCGCACCATCTTATATGGGAAATACTATGTCGAGGAGATCCATTACCATAACTATACCATCAGAGTAGTAGTTGCTGGGCTAGAGAAGAACAACTATTTCTCTATTCCTCTCTATTCCTTTACAATAGATGATCTATATGTGTTGAGAATTAGAAGAATCTGAAACTGATGAAAAACACCAAGAAACAGAGCACACAAAAGAAAATGGATTGCAGAAAATCGAAAAATTGAAAAAATACATCAGACTTGAGTCTTATTTATAATACATCAATGACACAATAACAGAGTAAAGAATAAACTGAAATAACAACTCTTCTAACTAACTCTTCTCATCTAACTTGCTTTCTATTTGAAGTCTTTTTTCTTTCCTTTTTAATTCCATGCTTTCAATATGAGATGCAACACTCCAACACCCTCCCTCAAGATGAACATGGATGCTAATGATGTTCATCTTGCGAAGATTATGATGAAAAGGTAGAGAACAGAGAGGCTTTGTAAAGATATCTGCGAGATGTAATCGCGATGGAATATGGAAGAGCTTAATAACATGTTGTTGCAATTTTTCGCGAATAAGATGGCAATCAATCTAGATATGCTTTGTTCTCTCATGCTGAACTGGATTTGTGGCGATGGACATTGCTGATTTACTGTCAGTATATAGCAAAGCTGACTGTGAATGTTTGATATCTAGGTCTTGTAAGGCATACAAAAGCCATTGAATTGCACAGGTGGTAGTTGCAAGGGCTCGGTACTCTGCCTCTGTAGAGGATCGACTAACTGTAACTTGTTTCTTTGATTTCCATGAAATCAATGAGTTGCCAAGAAAAATTGCAAAACCAGTGACACTCCTTCTAGTATCGACACAGCCTGCCTAATCACTATCGGAAAAACCCTTTAATTGAAAATCTGAGGAAGAAGGAAAAAAGAGACCTTGCCCTGGTGTGGCCTTCAGATACCTTAGTACTTGAATGGCTGCTTGATGGTGACTGATAGCAGGTTTTGCTAAAAATTGGCTAAGTACTTGTACAGAATAGGCTAAGTCAGGCCTAGTGAGAGTTAAGTAAAGTAATCTGCCAATGAGTCTTCGGTAACCTGATGGATCTTCATAGAAATTGGTATCATTTGCTAATAACTTGAGGGTAGATTCCATAGGGAAGGCAGCAGGTTTGGATCCAATTAAACCAGTGTGTTCAAGTATGTCAAGTATATACTTTCGTTGGCATAAGGAGATACTAGTCTTAGACCTTGCAATTTCCAAGCCAAGAAAGTATTTCAGTGGGCCTAAGTCTTTAATAGTGAATTTGGCATCTAAAAAGTCTTCAACCTTTCAATTTCCAGAATGCTATCACTTGCCAATAGCACATCATCCACATAGACTAATAAGGCCATAAAAGAACTTTCAGATTTCTTAATGAACAGAGAACAGTCAGAATTACCTTGAACAAATCCATAGGAAAGAAGGGCCTGGGATAGTTTGGCATACCATTGCCTGGAAGCTTGCTTCAAGCCATAGAGGCTCTTTAAAAGACGACAAACTTTCTGTTCACCTTAGACAACCAACCCAGGAGGCAATTCCATGTATACCTCTTCATGTAAATCACCATGCAAAAATGCATTATTGACATCTAGTTGATGAAGATGCCACTGTTTGATGGCAGCCACAGGAAGCAGTAAGCAAATGGATGTAATCTTAGCCACAGGAGAGAAAGTATCAAAGAAATCTAGGCCTTCTTGCTAAGTATACCCTTTTGCCACCAATCTAGCTTTATGTCTTTCTATGGTTCCATTAGCTTTATATTTCACTTTGAATACCCATTTACAACCAATAGTCCTTTTATTTTTAGGAAGAGTAACAAGCTCCTAAGTTTTATTTAACTCCAAAGTAGTAAGTTCATGTTGCATGGCAGCTTTCCATTCAGGGAGGCGAGAAGCTTGGGTGTATGATTTGGGTTTTGGAGAGTTTATGATAGAGGTGAGAAAAGCTTTATGGGATGTAGACAGTCTACTAGTAGAAAGAAAAGGGTGAAGAGAATAGAAATTACCTTTAGTGGGAGAACAATCAATTGAAGTGGATGCCTGAGTTGCATTTTGAGAAGAAAAGACATTACCACAATAATAGTCCTATAGATATGAAGGTTTTTGTTTAATTCTGGTTGATTTTCTAAGTTGTAGGACTTCAAGGTCAGTTGAATCAGAAGTTGAATCCAGATGGGATGGAGAAGGAAATGTAGGTGAGTCGGATTCAAGAAGGGCAGGAGGTTTAGAGAAAGAAGGAGAATTATTAGGTGGTGATGCAGATCCCACATTGTGATAGGAATTGAAGAAGAAGGTGGTAGAAGGTGAATCTAAAAAGGATTGTGAAAGAGGAAACATAAAGGAATGAGTTTCAGGATGTTAGGGCAACACTTGGAAAGGAAAAATTGTTTCATGGAATATGACATTCCGAGAAACAAGGATCTTATTGGTGTTTAGATCCATGAGTTTATAACCCTTAATATCATAAGGATATCCTAGGAAGATGCACTTTGTGGCTCGTGAATCAAATTTTTGTCTGTGACTAGTTAAAGTGGATGCAAAACAAAGGCAACCAAAAACTCTTAAATGAGAAAGGTTAGGTGTTTTGTTAAAAAGCATTTCAAAAGGGGTTTTATTTTGAAGTAGAGGAGTGGGAATTCTATTGATTATGTGGGCAGCAGTAAGCACACAGTCACTCCAAAAAAATAATGGTAGATTTGCTTGAAACATTAAGGCTCTAGTAGTGCTTAATAGATGTTGATGTTTTCTCTCCACAACACCATTTTGTTGAGGAGTTCGACACAACTTCTTTGATGCAAAATACCATATTTATGATAGCATTTTATGAGTAAGAATTCTGGTCCATTATCAGACCTTATAGCTTTGACAGAAGAAGAAAATTGGTTTGCTACCATTTTACAGAAAGTTTTGATTAAAGATGGCACTTCTGATTTAGCTTTAATCATGTATACCCAAGTACACCTTGTGAAGTCATCGACTATAGTTAAAAAAATATCGAAAACCAGAATAAGAAGTAGTGCCAAAAGGACCCCATATATCACAATGGATCAAATCAAACTTTTATTAGAATTACTCTGTGATACAGAAAAATGAAGCCTTCTTTACTTTGCTAAAGGACATATGTCACAAACATTTGTATGATCAAGAGTGATAGCAGAGTCAATCTGTTTGAGGGAATGGAATCTTGAACTAGATACATGTCCTAATCTACAATGCCATATATCTAAGTGTTTGTGAATAGAGGACAAAGCAAGAGGAGCAGAATTAAACTGAAATGAATTGCAGGTTTTAGCTTGTGATGAAGCTGGAATCAGATGGTAAAGTCCTTCTTTTTCAAGAGCAATCCCAATCATCTTCTCCATTGACTGGTCTTGTAAAAGGCAATGAGAAGCAGTAAAGGTAAGAGAAAGATTAGATTGTTTAGTGAGTTTGGAAACGGATAATAGGTTGAATGAAAAATGAGGAACACACAAGACATTATGTAAAAATAAGGAATCTGAGAGACATACGGTACCAATGTGTGTGGCTGGAACTGTAGTACCATTAGGAAGATTGATGGATGCATTAATTGTTTTAGGTGTAGAATGGTATAAAAGTGGTGAACAAACCATATGGTCTATTACACCCATATCTAGAAGCCAATATGAAGTGGAATTTGGCTTAGAAATAACAGAATTACAAGAAAAAATTGGTTTAAGTGTAGGTTGAACTTTACTAGAAAAGTGAGAGGTGGTGACAAGGTTAATAGCTGGTTGGACATTATTCTGATTGGAAGAATTGGGTTGAACTGAATTTGCAAGTGCAATTAGTTTATGAAATTCCTCTGGAGTGAAACAAAACTTTTGTTGCTCATTGCTATTTTGATTGGGGACCTCTGGAGTAGTAATGGCAGCATGAGCAGAAGCCATATTTCTTTTTCCCTTTGGTCCATTCCAGCTAGGAGGATAACCATGAAGTTGAAAACATTTGTCCACTGTGTGACCATTATAGCCACAATGAGTACAGTGTAGGGCAAATTTCTTTGGTTTGTCCTTGAAATATTGTGGCTGGTAATTCTGCTGATTGGATTGCTTTGCCATCAAAGCATGAGTCTCATTATATGTAGCAGAATTTGTGAGTTGCCTCTAACTTTCTTCTTAAAGCAGTAGAGAGAAAACCTTGGACATGTTTGGTAATGGAACCATTAGTAGCAATTGGCTTCTGATAGAGGCATAAGAATCATTTAGCCCCACCAAGAATTTGAGTACATAATCAGATTACTGTCTGATTTGTAGAAAGTTGAAAAGTTCGCAAGTGCATGTTGCCATTTTGCCACAAGTGCATGTTGGAAATGGCCTATAGCTAATGTACTCGTCCCAAAGGGTCTTAAAGGTACTGAAATATTCAGTAACAGACAAAGCACCTTAACTGATGCAACTCAAAGATTTCTCAAGTTGGAAAACCCTTGGTCCATTACTCCTGAGATATCTGACTTTAAGCTCATTCCACAGATCAACAACAAATACCACAAACAGTAAGCTATTTCATATTTCTTTTGAAATAGAATTCATCAACCAAGAAAGAACCAAATTATTTGCCCTTAACCATGCTATGTGTTTAACAAGCTGATCAGTAGAGGGAGAAACAATTAAACCATCTATAAATTGTACCTTGTTTTTTACTGTCAATGCAATGACTATCGAACGACTCCATGTAACATAGTTTTCTCCATTGAAGATTTCTGATACTAACAAAGCACCAGGATTGTCGCTTGGATGTAGGTAATATAGACTCGATGAGTCATCTGAAGGATTGATAGGAGGCTGATTAAAAGAATTAGATGAAGAAGGATGCACAGGAGAGGGATTGACAAGAGAAGAATCACCAAAACTCATTTTCAAGAATCTATTCAAGAAAATGCAAGAAGCTGGAAGACAACCAATGCGAGAATTCCAGAGCAGAATTTTGCAAGGCAGAAGTTGAGAAGAAACTGATCGATTTAGGTTGCGGATGCTTTAGGGTTTGGCTCTGATACCATGTTGAGAATCAGAAGAATCTGAAACTGATGAAAAACACCAAGAAACAGAGCACACAAAAGAAAATGGATTGCAGAAAACTGAAAAATTGAAAAAATACGTCAGACTTGAGTCTTATTTATAATACATCAATGACACAATAACAGAGTAAAGAATAAACTGAAATAACAACTCTTCTAACTAACTCTTCTCATCTAACTTGCTTTCTATTTTAAGTCTTTCTTCTTTCCTTTTTAATTCCATGCTTTCAATATGAGATGCAACACTCCAACAATATGGATATGAATATGCTGTTCAACGGGATACTGTAGTTTTGATGAACTGTGCAAGACCAATCTTTGATCAATACTACATTCCTATTATTCCCTGCAACTGCACCGATGCTACTTTCTCTTCCCCACAACCATATGCTTATGCGCTAGCTGCAGGCTACAAGCTGGTGAGAGATCTTCCATATTCGTGCACCATTGGCTTCACTGTTGTTACTGTCAGTTTCATGGCTGTTTCAGAGCCCAGCAATCTTTCAAGCTCATATTTGCAAGAAAAGCTACTTATGGGGCTCCATATTTCATTTTTGAGCTCCCGCTGCCATGAATGCAAAGCGAAAGACAATTGGTGCATACAAAATTTCAACAACAACACTATACAATGCCTGGATGATGATAGAAGAAACTGTAAGTGTTGAAAATTTTCAAATCAAATGGCTGATGAACACTTATATCAATTTTAAAACAAAAAAGAAAAAAAATCATTGGAAATCCAACTATACATTGCAATTATAAGTAAATGGGATAACCAAATGCAATCTTATGTTCGCAACTTCAATTTCTATTACTAATTTTAGTTGCTTGGTTTAATCATGCAGGGCTTTAGAAGTTGAAAGATGTACTGGTGTCAGTGGGGTTGTTTTTTTGTAAGGCTTTTGGAGTTTCTTTTATCGTCTTTCATTTTTAGCTTTTGCCAACTATATCTTTCTTCTTATGCCTTTCTCATTTTGAATTTTGTCTCCTCTTGTTAACAGTCAATACACTTTTAGGTCCGTATACAACCCAAGGCAATCCTTAATAGTTCCAATTATTGAGAGTTCATTTTATTTAAAAATCTTGAAATTGTTGGCTTGATTTTAACAATTATATTCTTGGAAGACAAACTTTTTTCTTTTTTTGTTTTCAATAAAGTGTTGTTTTATACTTGGCTTTGTATGTAAATGTAGATTGTACAATTATTTTTCATTTCTGGTAATAAGGCTTTCGATCTTCTATAGCTAATAGTACTACTGATTACTGGCTTTAATCATGCAGGACATGAAGATGCTTTTGACCAATATGGGTTTTCTGGGATGACCATTGCAATTGGTACGACTTTGATAGTTCCTTCCATCATCTTCCATGATTTGCAAATTGAACTTTTCATCATTATGCTTCATATTTTCTAATGTTGTATCTACTTTTTCTCTAATTATAACAATCCCTCTTTTATGGGCCTCATTTCTAATTTAGTCCATGTTCTCTCTTATTAGGTGTCTGGTTTCTTGAAAAGACCGGTAAGACTTCAAAGTTCCGATTCTTACTTTGGTGTGGCATGAACATGATCAGTTTTTTTGTCTATCATCGGGAATAATTCTTGCTTTCAAGATTGTAGATTGCAAAATTCTTTTGCTTGAATAAAGGATTTATCTTGGTTTGGTTGATCGAAACTAGACTTGAATTGAAATTTCAGTTATATGAAATTCAAAATTTTACTTTTTCCATGGAATTATCTTTTTGAATTTGAAAGCATTTCATTTAATCCAAGTCCATGGAATATAATGAATTAAAATACTGAAAGTTGAAATTTTGTGCAAGCAAGTGCATCTAATTTCCTCTCCCATTGAAACAAATGTATTTGTTTGATTTGATAACTAAATGTCTGTGATTATAAACTCTAAAATATTCATTTTTTCATATTGATCTATTAGTCATAGCAATCATTGGAGGACGCTTTCTACTTGGGATATCTTGTCTTTTTGGCTATTTAATCTACAAGTTTCGACGGAGACATTTATCATTAGATGATGATATTGAAGAGTTTCTTCAAAATCACAAGAATCTCCAGCCCATCAGGTACTCATATTCACATCTAAAGAAAATAACCAACAATTTCAGGAATAAGTTATGCCAAGGAGGCTTTGGCTCTATGTACAAAGGAAAACTTCAGAGTGGCCGCATTGTAGCAGTAAAAGTATTGGTCATGTCAAAAGCCAATGGACAAGATTTTATCAATGAAATCGCCACGATTGGAAGGATTCACCATGTTAATATAGTACAACTTGTTGGATTTTGCGTAAAAGGATCAAAATGGGCCCTTATATATGACTTTATGCCAAATGGGTCACTTGATAAGTTTATCTTCTTTAAAGGAGAAAAACACATTCCTTTAAGTTGGGACAGATTATACAAAATTGCACTTGGAGTAGGGCATGGGATTGAATACTTACATCAAGGGTGTGACATGCAAATTCTGCATTTTGATATCAAGCCACACAATATTCTTTTGGATGAAGACTTTACACCAAAAGTTTTGGATTTTGGCCTTGCAAAATTGTATTCAACAAATGGAAGTGTTGTATCTCTCACTGCAGCTCGAGGAACATTAGGATACATTGCTCCAGAGTTGTTTTATAAAAACGTTGGACATGTGTCGTATAAGGCTGATGTTTATAGTTTTGGAATCTTGTTGATGGAAATGGTGGGAAAACAAAGGCATTTTAGTAGACATCAAGAGAAAGATCTAAGTGAATTATTCTTCCCGTCATGGATTTATGACTGAATTGAACAAGGAGAAGATATGGAAATGGGAGATGTCACAGAGGATGAAAAGAAATATATATGGAAGACGGTCATAGTTGCATTGTGGTGTGTGCAAATGAAGCCCATGGACCGTCCTTCTATGAGCAAAGCACTCGACATGTTGGAAGGTGATGTTGAACTATTGCAACTACCTCCTAAACCTACCTTATATTCTCATGAAATATAAGCTTTGGATAGGGAGAACAAACCAATGGGGGTTCCAATTTCCTCACATAATGCAAGTATTACAATAAGCTTAGATAGGAGAGAACTCAACAATGTATCGACTTGCAAATGCTCTCTCTCTCTCTCTCTCTCTCTCTCTCTATATATATATATATATATATATATATGCAAATTAATGTTCCATCTAAACAACATGTAAGCCAATTCCCTTTGTTTTTAAATTCTTAGGTAAATATAGTTATAAAGCTTGGAGAGGTTTGAGTAATTTATTTTGTAATGCATCCATTAGTGGAAACCCTCACAATTCAAAATTCATAGGCCAATTTTCAACATTTCTTCTTAGTTGACATGTAGGATGATTGATAGGAATGCATTTTTATATGATGAAAATCACAATGCTAAATTGATGTAACTTATGCCTCTAAATGGGGTTGTTTATTTAATTATTATTTTTGAATGAAATGAATATGAATATGAAATACCCTGACAAAGGGTTGTCTCATTATAAGATCCAACACCTAGTTTAAAAAGAGTTTCAGCTCATTTCACCATGTGAGATGCAGGGGAGGCAGAAACTACTTTTTATAGGGGAATATTATGGGTAAATCTGGTACTGGGGTAGTAAAAATATTACGTGTTGGAAGGCTGCCATATTGCTCTTAGCCAATGAGAATGGTGGTGCTGGAATAGCAATGGAAGCAAAGAGAGGATAGGATTTATGTTTGTGTATTGCAAAAGCTTAGGTTAAGAAAAGAGAAAAAAAATGTCACTTTTCCTTTCCGACATAATTCTCTTAGAAAAATATTATGTTAATAACAAATACTTTTAAAAGTGTGCAATACTAATCAAGTAAAAATAAAAATATACGGTTTTAGTTTGAAATTCATGCAAGGCTTGACAAAAAGTAACATACTCAAATGTTATCAATTTCAATACGTAGAGTACCAAATGATACAATGCAAGCAAAAGTTCCTTGATTCATGGAGATATAGAATAACATGTAAGTTATCATGCTTGCATATCCACCATTCAAGTCTCCAATTGTCATTTATTTCTTTACAAATTGTGATAATTTTTCCTATGAAGTATCTTCGATATCAAGACAATCCATAAGTTCCCCTTAAAGCCACTTATTAATTCTCCTGTCCATTTATTATATTTTTGTTTTTTTTTTAAATCTCTCTCACAAACAATATTATCTAAATAGTAACAATAACCTTATATTGATGAATGAGTACAACATGGTCCATATCTAGGTTGCACGCTCATAATAATAAAAAGGATAAATTAGTTTTCACTCTATTAATTCTGAGATGACTGCCAACTCTTGTTGAAGAGATCTTTTACACCTTCTGATGTTTGTTCTTGTTGAATCTATGGAAGCAAAAGGGTTGGGTGGCATGGTTAAATTGTCTCTTGCTTCCAACATTTGACTCAACTTTTATAAAAGAGCGATCTATTGGATACCATTGAATGCACCAAAGTCCTATAAATTGTTAGCTTCTTTGCAATTTTAATGTCTTCCTCTTCCTCAATTCGAACACACACCTCTTCCCCCATATCTGACTGATTATAAACCCATTTTGGGAAGTAAACTTGGCTAGTCTTCTCCATTGTGACATCAATATTCTTCCTTCCTCCTACCATTTTCAGTAGCAACATTCCAAATCTATAAATATCTTACTTATAGGACACATTTCCAAAGTTCCTTGATAATACTTTTGGTGCAATATAGCCCATGGTCCATCTTGCTATTATCATTGAAATTGCACTTTGTTCCTTGGAACATAATTTGGCTAGACCAAAATCATAAATTTTTGGATTGAAGTTTTGGTCAAGCAAAATATTATGAGGTTTGATATCAAAATGGAGAATTATTTTATCATAACCTTGGTGAAGATACTCAATTCCTTTGGCTATGCCTAAAGCAATATTTTGAAGCTTCTCCCACCTAAGTTAACAACCCTTGACAAATTTTGAAAATATATACTTCTCCAAAGACTCATTTGGTAAGAACTCATAAATTAAAGCTCGTTTAACTCCATCAGCACAAAATCCAACCAAGCGAACCACATTGACATGATGAATCCTACCCATTATTCCCACTTCATTAATGAACTCTTCTCCATTTTCTTTTCAATTGTTTAGGATCTTTACTGCAACAAGAACATCACTAGAAAGCTTTCCTTTATACACAGTTCCATAACCTCCTTGACCTTATTTTTCCTTGAAATGATTTGTAATCTTCTGAACATCAGCGTAGGAGTATCTCGAGGGCTTGAGAGCTTTATAGTCTTCTAAAGCCTGTTCTATCTTTTTTATATTCTCTCTTTCTAATTTGTTTGAGCTATACACATGATAGTGTGATGACTACACGCATCAGAAGACAGAAACTGAGGATTACCGCTGCATGTGATTAGAAAAATAAAATAAAAATAAAAGAAAGAAAAGGTATTTCTAAATAGATGCTGAAATAGTCAAATACTAATCTTTTCACTCTTCCTAATCCCTAATCAAAAGGAAGTATGAGTGAGTAGAAAGTCACCTGTAACCAGTTTGTTTTTTGATACACCTGTAAGGAAAATAATACAATTATTAGATTGTTAAGCTTGGTAAGCGCCTCTCATCACTACTATGTGTGTCATAGTGATACCATGGATCTGCCACACTGGTTCAATCCTAAGTTAGGAAAATAATAATAAAAATAAGAGTTTAAATTCTTGCTTCACGTTTTCCTCAGTAATGATCACCTTTTCAAACATAAAATGCAAAGTCAAAGAAAAGAAAAAGTATATATATTTTTCCTTCTGCTTTGATATTTTCAAGATCTAATTCCTATATAATTTATCTACAACAAACGAAACCCCCTAAAGTAAGTAGTATGATCAGGAAATAACACAGAGGAAGCAGATTGATGATAGAGGAATGAATTCATATAGTACCTTTTTCTTGCTTATCAATACATTCAGTTTCAGGTTCTTTGCCAACATTGCTCTTCAGTCTGCATTTCTTACCTTGTCTTTTGCAGTTTTCACATATCAATTCTGACCATGTTAAGGAAAAATCATTTTCCCCATTAACTA
Source organism: Vitis riparia (assembly GCF_004353265.1). Lineage (NCBI taxonomy): Eukaryota > Viridiplantae > Streptophyta > Magnoliopsida > Vitales > Vitaceae > Vitis > Vitis riparia. The sequence continues at coordinate 7,849,965 of NC_048446.1, forward strand.
TATCATCTGGGAGCGTAACGTTGTAAATCTTCACTACTACAAAAAAACAAAACAAGGACGCTCTTATCCTTGGCGCTTTTGAAAAAGCGTCATTATTTAGTTAGATATACTAAAATGTTGGCGCTTGTTTACTACGATGCCTCTATAAGCGTCATTGAACTGTAAAAGTTTAAAGACGTTGGCGGTTATTTTAAGCATCATTGTATACATATTTCAATAGGCATCCTTGGCACTAAAAAAGCGCCATGTTCTTTCTTACATAGTATGTAATATATTTCCCATTACACTGGAGGTAACATAGGCATGGAAATTAGAAATCTTATTGTGAAAGGTAAAAAGTTTTAGCAAAAGCAAATTTTTTTTAGCAAAAGTGAAAATTTTTAATTGGAAAGATTTCAGAAATTGGGACTCTGTGGATTGTGAATTTGTGACTTGAAGGGTTGGCTGTTTGGAATGAGTTTTTGCATTTTTGTGGAAAAAAAACTGCAAATTTTCATATTTTTATGGATGAATAATCCTCTGCATTTATAAGATCCTTGTAGGATTTGAAAATGCATCAAATTTCTGTCATCACTATAGTGGCAATTCCTACTTGTTTCATGATTCTTGACTTGAATTCCCAAGTTTCCAACTTAGTTGGGGGTGTGGCAGTTCTATTGCTGATTTATCTTCTATGTCAATAAGTAAAAGGGATGTTTGGCAAGTCTTGTATGGTATACGATAGAGCCTTTTCTATTGGTAAATTCACATGTTGTTTTTCCCATTGAACCGCTGTTTTTCTCTCTTTATTTCTTTAAAGCTAATTTTGGTTGCTATTTTGTGCATAGTATCTGGAACAGAGCCTCCTTGAGAGTTATTCATCTAGTTGAAGGCTTCCCTTTGTGGTATTGCTACTTTATGCTTGCTAGAAATATTTAACCATCAATTAACTATCTGAATAGTTTCACTTATTAATGTCATTCAAAATATGATTCTCTTTCTTGTGTTTATCTGTTCTAAGCATAAGATTTTCCAGCATTAACCTTTGCTCTGTTATAAAAGAATGCCATTCAACCATTACTAATGAAACTATCTAGAAATTAGGAATTAGTTATTTATATAAAAACTGAAACAGCTGTTCTTTGAATTAGGTGTCAAGAAAAAAAAACACACACAATTGCAATGCTTTCTTAAAGAGGAAAGCATAAGCTAGGTGTTCTAGAATGTGACAAAAATCTCAAGGTAAATTACCATTTCAATGTTGATTCCCAACACCTCAAAAATGTATAAAACAGGAAACATAATGGAATTCTTTCTAATTTTCTGTTACTTGTTCTTTATCTAGTCTCTTATGGATGGATTTCTTTAGATATACGAGATTTGGGATTAAGAGATAGGTTGGAGCCCTATTTAAGTTTCAGTTTTTTGAGAAACTATCACAATTTGGAGATCTACAACCATTCTGTCTTTACATTTTTCATGTTAAACATTGCAATAATCAATTTTGAATTTTTCCAAAAGGCCTTTAACTGATATGAATGTTTATTAGAATACGTGTGGTGTTGTTGAAATTTCTTTTATTCTCTTTATCAAAAAAAAAAAAAAATAGTTGGTATTTTTTCTATGGTGGTGAAGAAACATAAGAATAAGGGGCTTGAATCACTTGTATCCTATAATAAATAGTTTGGACTGAATGAAGAAAAAATAAGACAAATTAGTGAGACCATGCTGGTATTTGACCTTTAGGAAAACACTATTATTAGTAGTAGATTGCATTGCTTCTGCATGCACCATTATTAGCTGTGCGGAGACATTGTGAAGATCTAAGGTTGGGAAAGCTATGAGGGAAGGAATTTGTGGAAAGAATGATGAGGGCATTATGTTGTCTGTTTTTTAGTTCCTTTTCATGCACTCCAACTATTAGGTTTACTATGACTTTCTAATCTGAATCCCTGTATATTGGTTTCCCTACTGCAGTACTGAAACTGTTTTACTTGTTCTATGAGCCAGCATGTTATTCTAAATTCCCCACATTTATTTTTTCTCTTTCTATATTCTGCGATGAATCGAGGTTCTAATGCTTTGGTTAGTGGGAAGGCAATATGAGTTTGAAGGGTGGCATGGATTTGTAGAATTTCATCATCCATACGACAATAGCATGGTGTGTTCTATGTATAAAGCACAATTGGGGTTGTTCTAGAATATTGACCTTTTTTGGTTGTGTTTCAGCACTGGTCCATCCCTCTTGATTCTTGATTGCAAGAGTGGTATAAGTTGACATTCTGAACTGGAGAAGTTATATCGATTACTGGAATTATGATATGTTGAATCGAAGTAGAGCATTGTCTGAGTGTTGCTTCAAACCCAAAATGTTTGTTCTTCTGTTTTTTGTCTTGATAATCTTGGAGAAGGTATTTCTTTAGTTTGCTTGTATATTTTGATGCTGAAGTTCATTCCATGTAACTGTTCTAATTCAATTTTGCCGCTGTTAATTCTTTTTCAAGTTATAAAATGCTGTTAATTCTTTTTCAAGTTATAAAATCCTTCTGTTGGCTATTGGAGAGGGAGAATATGCAAATGAGAGAACCCTACAAGTAGAGGTTTTGTGAACAAGACTATCATCAGTGAGAGAAGCAATTAGAGTAAAGACTCATTAGATAAGGAATCAAAACAGAAGAAATGACAGTATTATTCATGTTCTTGTGAATAGTGTTCATCTATTCATGAAGCTTCCCTTCTTAGGATCTCTCATATTTGTTGCCATTCCTACTCATCTATTCATGAAGTCTCCCTTAAGACCTCTCTTATCTGCAAAAGCATCATAGACTGGTTCATGTCATTGCAGTGCCTACGATTGATTCATTACAGCTACAAATCACCATTGATTGGATCAGGTCATTCAAACCTGCCTCTTCTTTAGGATTTAATTATAGTTTTAAGGTTTGATGTTGTGTGGTTTGATGAACCAATTATGGGGAAGTTGGATCATTCCCTCTTCAAGATATTATTATGCTGCTCGGTTAGAAGAGGAATTTTGTTAATCTTGGGCAATGGATTTCCTGGGGCCACTAGAGAATTAGGGAATAAGGAGCTAGCTAGTCCTTTTATATTAAATCATGAATTAGGGATAAAAGTGTGGCCACCTCATATGCCTCTGAGATGACATCATATGGTCTTGTTAACTTGGGTTGTAGAATGTGAATTATGATGGCACTTTCAAGAATAGGGTGATTTGTCTATGTCATTTGATTTTAAGAATGCAAATTTGATTATTTTGAGAAAATATTATTTGGTTAAGGAAAATAGTGTTTTAAATTTCTCAACTCCTTGTTTTAGAATACTTTCTTAGAGAAATTAAATCATCTTGTGATTTTTAAATTAATTAGAGAAAATATGACCAATTGAGAATAGATTTTAGAATTCATTCTTCATTTTACTTTAATATTAATGTTATTTTTTTATTTTAATATTTAATTGGAGATTTCAATTTTCAACATGATGTCTAAGTGTTTGGAACCACATAAATGGAAGGGCTGAAACTAAAATAATGGAGATATTTTCAAATGCTTGGAGCATTGAGGTGCTAAAATCATAATGGGAGCTAGAGTGGGGGTGGATTATACTGCTATTGAAATTGTAGGATGTTCAAAATTTGGCATAGGCTGTAGAAACTGTGACGTTAGTCATTGATGAGGAAGGTGTTAGGATTTGATTTGAGAACTTCTTAAAGGAAATGGTAATAATCAGGACTGTTAACAATAGATTATCCATCTTCTACAAGGTTTTCTTCTCATGTTTGATTCTCTCTCTGTAGGATGATCAGTAACCTTGGGTAGGTAGCATGTTCTGGCAACATCTTTCTATGATCAAACCACTTGTACTTATTTCTTTGCCTTCCCCACATAAATCACTTGCAAGCTATCTATCTTTATTCTTGCCATGTCTTCATACCTTGTCTTCGTATTATAACTTTATTTCTTCTTATACGCATGCATTTCCCCTTATTTATTTATTTTTTCTTATTTTTCTAAAAAAAATTTAATTCCTTCTATTTTAAGTTATTTAGTTTGTGATAAAAAAAAAATATTATCTTAGGCAAAGAAATTAAAGCTTACAACTATAGGATTTAGAGATTCTTATTCTAATATAGGTATACCCTTTCATTCATTTTTTTTAGACCATGCCTATGATTCAATGTTATACATATTTTTCTAAGTAATTAGGATACTAGTCTTTAATTTATATTACTTCATGATAAATTGAACACAACAAAACGAATTATTTTCAATGTGTCATTGTGAAATAGCTACATATTCTAAAGAATATAATAAGTTTCAAACAAAATTGCTACACTTATAATTGAGGGATTTTAATCACTGAGTGAGTCATTCTTTGTTTGAATTTATCCATTGTCCAAATTCAGGTTAGAAGGCAATTATTAAAGTTGAAGATTTTACTAGAAACATTTTAGAACATCATGTGAGATTTTGTAATAAGAGTTTCTATTTTCTAAGACAATTAATATTCTATAATTTATTTATTTAAATAAATAAAATTGCTTTTAAAAAATCCTTAAAATGTTTCCTTAAACTTTAGACTTATATTTGGCACTTACTTTGAATGAAATATTGTACTAAGCATATAGAGTAATTTTGAATGTTTAGATGGGTATTCAATTTCTAGTTGGATGAAAAATTGAACTGAGTAGAATTATTTTGAGTGCTAAATGGCTACTCCATTTCTCAGTTTTGAAATATACATTTTTTTTTTCTCTTTTGTGATTCTGTGCTATGTTTTTATTAACTTCTTTTGTTTCATTAATTATTGTTTGGGCTTTGTTTCTATTCTTTAATGGAAAATATTTTGTGGGCTTTTTCCCATTTTCTTTTCTTTTACTGGTTTTGCTATCCTAATTATGAGAAAATTGCAAGGTGTTTTTCCTATAATTAACAAGGCAATTCAATACCTATGGGTTTACATATGTGACTTAAAACTTGAATAGTACTCAATCTCAAAGTCTCCATTGCATTGCTTAGAAAATAGCATGCATTTAGGAAATGCAATTAATTAGGGAATTATAAATTTTTATTTCTATATGCTTCATTTTCACTAAAGTAAATTACTTGCCAATTGAATAAGTCTATTATTGTGTATATCGGAATGATTGTGTTAGATGCTCTATTACTCAACATAAATAAAAATGGGCAAATTTAGTTTAAAGAAAGTTTGGAATTCATGGATAAACAATCCTATTCATTTCCTACTTAAGTTTAGTTAGCATTTGAATATATATTTAGAATATTTTATTAATTTGTTATAGCCTTAATAATTTTACACTATTTCATTATCATTTTTTTAATTTTCTAATTTTGTATTTTTTTTATTTGTGAATTTTAATTTTTACCAAAAGATTTCTTTAGTGTTCTTAAATTTATTTGTTATTAATAAAATTTGTAGGAAATTGGCAAATAATATTTGTTATTAATCCAAGATATATTAGTATTCTTAATCAATTTATTTATTCAGGCTATACATTAAACTATGAAAAAACTGCTCTTTAGTTCCTATTTCTCTTTTATTCTCAATTGTTGATGACTCTATTAACCTATCCAATTAGAGGATAACTTATATACACAAGAAACGATAAACACAATTAATCCTCTAAAAACTAAGAATTATATAACATATAGAATTTACTAATAAATAGAAATATTAGATATACATCGTTTTAATTCCTAAATCCTCTTAAATCATGTTTCTTAGTTGTTACTCTTTTCCTCAACACTATCGAACGCTATTTCATATCTTCTAACAATGAAAATCTCTAACCATATTTTTTTCATCAATATTAGTAATGAGAGCTTGATCAAAAAGTTCAACACATCTTCCCAGCAAAGAGTGATATTTCTGGTTTCCGTTGTGATATTTGTGAATTGGCTAAAAGCCATCGTGCTTCGTTTCCATTAATTTTGAATAAAAGTCCGCTTCCTTTTATGGTTATACATTATGATGTTTGGGGCCCATACAAAGTCCCAACTTTGAGTGGCTCACGTTGGTTTGTTACTTTTATTGATGATTGTACCATAATGACTTGGTTATGCTTGATGAATACCAAAGATGAAGTGAACTTGTTGTTTAAAAAATTTCATAAAATGATTGAAACTCAGTACAATGCAAAGGTTCGAGTTATGCGTAGCGATAATGGTGGAGAATATCAGAGTTCTGATCTTCAAAAGTATTTGGAAGGACATGGAATCATTCATCATACTACTTGTTCCAATACACCCCAACAAAATGGAGTCGCTGAACGGAAAAATCAGCACTTGTTAGAGGTTGTTCGTGCTTCCTTGATAGCAGTAAAAATACCGATATCTTATTGGGGAGAAGCAATCACATCTGTCGTATACTTGATCAATCGGGTACCTTCCAGCTCAATTGACTTTCAAACACCTCTCCAAGCTCTTACTAATGTCATAGTTGCCCCAACCGTCCCAAATCTACCTCCTCATGTTTTTGGGTGCGTGGCATTTGTGTATCTACACAAACACCAACGCACCAAGTTAACTTCCTATGTATTGCGATGTGTGTTTGTTGGATATGCATGACACAAAAAGGGATATTGATGTCACCATCCTCCAACTCGATGAATGTTTATTACAATGGATGTGGTGTTTCATGAAGATTCGATGTATTTTTCATTTGAGTCTGAACTTCAGGGGGAGTACTAGAAGGAAATTCAGACTCCCGATTATGATTATCATATCTCTGTGGACGATGAATATGGACAATCTGAACTATTGAACTAGGAAGCAGGTGAGTTGGATATGAGTGGTACAACTTTGAAACCAAGTAGTAATGACCACCCAAAAACTAAAGAAGTGATAGAAGAAGGAAGAGACAGTACAATTGAACCATCACCACCATCTGAACAATTTGGGTCCAAAGATGTCTTCACTGAAATACCAAACCAATCGTCGTCTGTTGAGGGTGTTCTTAATTTGGAACCTGATCCATTCATGAAACAGTTACCACACCATCATAATAGAGGTATTCCTAAGCCCACATATGAACCTGAATTGTCTACCAAAGTCAAATATCATATGAGCAACTATGTGTCTAACCATCATTTGTCTGAATCAAATAAGTCATTTGTAAATCAATTATCTACTACAACTATTCCTAATAGTGTGCAAGAAGCCTTAACTGATCCAAGGTGGAAAGCAGCCATGAATGAAGAGATGAAATCATTGCAGAAGAATGAAACATGGGAACTCGTAGAATGTCCACTAGGAAAGAAGCCAGTTGGGTGTCATTAAATCTATACTGTGAAATACAAGACAGATGGTAGTATTGAACTATTTAAAGCAAGACTGGTAGCAAAAGGGTACACTCAAACTTATGGAATTGACTACACAGAGACATCTGCACCTGTAGCTAAGATCAACACAGTTCGAGTATTACTGTCTTTAGTTGCAAACTTGGATTGGCCATTACAATAGTTCAATGTAAAAAATGTCTTTCTGCATGGCGAGTTATCTGAAGAAGTATATATGGATCTTCCACCAAGATGCATGGCATCAGAAAAGCAATGTTAGAAGGTGTGCAAATTGAAAAAGTCATTGTATGGATTGAAAATGAGAGCTTTTGGCTATCGTCAAAGTAATTCAGATCACAATTTGTTCTTGAAAAAGCAACATGGTAAGATTACGACACTCATCGTATATGTAGATGACATGGTAGTTACAGGAAATGATCTTGAAGAAAGAAAAACTCTGCAGAATTATCTATCTAGAGAATTCGAAATGAAAGATCTAGGTCCTTTGAAATACTTTCTTGGGATTGAAGTTTCTCGATCAAGTGAAGGAATTTTTCTTTCTCAAATAAAGTATGCCTTAGATATTTTACAGAAGACTGGAATGTCGGGATGTCAACCTGTTGATACACCAATAGAAGAAGGTCTAAAATTGTGTTGAGCCTAATCAAGTATCAACCGATAAGGGAAAATACCAGAGACTTGTGGGGAGATTAATGTACTTAGCTCATACAAGATAAGATCTTGCTTATGCATTGAGAGTAGTGAGTCAATACATGCATAATCCTGGAGAGCAACATATGAAGGTAGTCATACGTATTTTAAGGTATTTGAAGAATGCTCTTAGGAAGGGAATTTTGTTCACTAAAAATGTTGATTATTAGAGTATAGAAGTATATACTGAGGTTGATTGGGTCGGTGCAGTGGATGATAGGCGATCTACATCTGGTTCCTTTACCTTTGTAGGTGGTAATCTTGTGACATGGAAAAGTAAGAAGCAGAATGTCGTTGCTTGTTCAAGTGCAGAAGCGGAATTTAGGGGTATGGCTCTAGGACTTTGTGAGGCCTTATAGCTAAGACTCCTCTTACAGGATTTAAGTTACCTATCTAGGCAACCAATCCGATTGTTTTGTGACAATAAAGTCGCATGTGATATTGTTCATAATCTAGTACAACATGATCGTACAAAGCATGTCGAGGTGGACAGATTCTTCATTAAGGAGAAGTTGGATGATAAGATTGTGGAATTGCCTAAGATTCGATTAGGAGATCAATTGGCTGATATCCTCACCAAAGCTACAGTCTCAAGTCGAGTGTTCTCAAAATTTTTAGACAAGTTAGGCATGTGTGACATCTATGCACCAACTTGAGGGGAAGTGTTGAGATATTAGGAATGTTTAGATATTAGGAATGTTGAGATATTAGGATATTAGTTGTTTTTTCCTTATATCATTCTTTCCTTGTATCATTCTTTCCCATTCTTAGAATGGTGATTACCCTCTATATATACTCTGTACATGAACGAATGAAAGGAAGAATGAAAAAACTACCTCTTTCAATTTGAAGAGCTCTTAGTTGGGAAGAAAAGGAAGGTGGTTGATAGTTGAGTGGAGGTCATGAAAACCGTTAAAAAAATTATTGCAATTGTGGCTACAATGACGATAGAAAGACACAAAACCTCAGGCAATGCTTGGCCATATAACCCTATTCATCACATAGATGACAATACCCTTTATAAGGCTTTGGGTTAAAGTTTCTATTTGGACTCTGACTTTATTTAGTACTGCTATTACCACCAATGTTGTAAAATCTACCTTACTTATAAGGGTTGTAGTTGCTTCAATTATTGGGATTCTGTTTGGTTGTTATATTTGTAGTGATGTTGTTTTGTTTTGTTCCAAGCCTTCTCTTTTGAGATAACCTGTATGAGCAAGTAGTTTTTCATGAAGTTCCTTCAAGGTAATAGAGGTCTCACATGCTCTCACGGCAACAACAATCTTCTTGAATTCACTATTGAGACCATCAAGAATGTGTAAAATGAGGAAGGTTTCACCAATCGGGGCATCAACAAGTGCTAGAGCATCATCATAATCTTTTGATTGCTGCATGTACCGAGTAATAGTGAGAGTGTCATGTGAAAGATGAGTAAGATTTTCCTTTAGATGATGGATCCAACTATGGGATGGTTTGGCATATGTAGTGGCAAGTTTTTTCCAGGTTGCTTGGGATGATTCAGACAGTGTAATAATGAAAGGAGAAATATCTTCAAAAACAGAACCCAAAATTGCATTAAAAATGAGCTGGTCTTGAAGAATCCAAAATAAGTAAGCAAGGTTAGGAATTTCAGTATTATTCTCAATTATGGTTTTTGATGGACAAGGGGTTGATCCATCAATATAAATTTTGAGATTAAGACCAACAACCAATGAGTTGAATTGTGCTTTCCAAGTAGTATAGTTGTTGGATGTAAGTTTCAAGGGGGTTTGAGAAGCAACATTAATGGTGATGATTTGATTTTGAGAATCAAAGAGAAGAGAATCTATTGATTGATAGGAAAAGAAACTAATGAACCAGTCATGGTTTTTGGTGTGTTACAGGAAGGCTCTAATACCATAAGAAGAAGAAAGGCAGAGGGCTGCAAGGATAAACGAGAAAGCACACATTGAAAATTCTTATTGATACTATGTTTAAATATACATGAGCGTTGACTTGATGTATATAGCAATACTAAAAAATGTTCCTATAGAAAATTCTAGTCTACAGTAATTACAAAGAATATCTACAATGATCAAGCCTTGATTTGATGAATTCTTATTTTACCAGAATTTTCTTTGGAATCTCTTTTATTGGGTGCATCAGAATAATATCTTCTGGAAATGTTGTTGTTGCTATTACCAAAATTATCTATATCAATAATGATAAGGTTGGTCTTTTAGCTGGAAGGGGAACTTGTGGGGCCTTGGAGGTCAGTTGGCCCCATCGGGGCATATCTTCCGTTCAGCACAGAACCCAGCTTAATGTTTGCTATATCATGATCCTTTTACTTTATTGTTGGTACTTGAGTATTGCTTTATTTTTTTATTTACTTTAGTGGTAGAAAGTTGCAGGTAACATTTTATTGTCTAATGATGACTTTGACCATTATTGATTAAGTGGAATTTTGGGGTTGAGCCCCAATAGTTCACATTCTTAGCACTTTTTGTCATAACAAAGTGTTGAACCCTTGTTTTATTTTTTGTTACCTTCTGACACAGCATAAAGGCTAGCACTTTGCAGAATTTGAAAAATTTCTCCATCAAATTTTCTTTGCATTTTTGTAAATGCTGGTACTTTCATGGATTTTCAGTTTTTCTTCACTATTACTTGTTGGATTTTTCATAGAAGGGTCAAAATGGGCCCTTATATATGATTTTATGCCAAATGGGTCACTTGACAAGTTTATCTTCCTTAAAGGAGAAAAAAAATTCGTTTAAGTTGGGACAGATTGTACAAAATTGCACTTGGAGTAGGGCATGCGATTAAATACTTACATCAAGGGCGTGACATACAAATTCTACATTTCGATATCAAACCAAGAATATTCTTTTAGATGAAGACTTTACACCAAAAGTTTTGGATTTTGGCCTTGCAAAATTGTATCCAACAAATGAAAGGGTTGTATCTCTCACTATAGCCCGAGGAACATTAGGATACATTGCTCCAGAGTTGTTTTATAAAAACATTGGACATGAGTCTTATAAGGTTGATGTTTATAGCTTTGGAATGTTGTTGATGGAAATGGTGGGAAAACAAAGACATTTTAGTAGATATGAAGAGAAATATCTTAGTGAATTATTCTTCCCATCATGGATTTATGATCGAATTGAACAAAGAGAAGATAGGGGAATGGGAGCTGTCACAGAGGATGAAAAGAAATATATATGGAAGATGGTTATAGTTGCATTGTAGTGTATGCAAATGAGGCCCATGGACCGTCCTTCTATGAGCAAAGCACTCAACATGTTGGAAGGTGATGTTGAACTATTGCAACTACCTCCTAAACCTACCTTATATTCTCATGAAATATCAGCTTTGGATCGGGAGAACAACCCAATGGGGGTTTAAATTTCCTGACGTAATGCAAGTATTACAATTAGCTTAGATGAGAGGTAACTTAATAATGAATCTACTTGCAAATGTTCTTTCTCTCTTTCTCCTTCCCTCCCTTTCTCTCTCTCTCTCTATATGTGAATTAATGTGTTATCTAAACAAAATGTAAGCCAATTCCCTTTGTTTTTAGATTCTTATTTATTTATCATTGTAAAGCTTGGAGAGGTTTAGTAATTTATTTTGTAATGCATTTGTTAGCAACAACCCTCACAATTCAAAATTCATAGGCCAATTTTCAGCATTATTTTCTTAGTTGGCATGTAGGATTATTGATAGACATGCATTCTTATATGATCAAAATTATTGTACTAAATTGATGTAACTCCTATCTCTAAATGGGGTTGATCAAATGATTTTGAAGATGAGTGCAAGGTATCAAGATGCAGCAACCATGGCCCAGTTATTAGGTTCCCCTTCCGGCTAAAAGACCAGCCATATAATTGTGGCTATCCCGGGTTTGAGATATCTTGTATAGAAAAGAAGCAGACCATCCTAGAGCTACCATATTCCATAAGCCTTTCAGTGAAGAAGATAAATTACAACTCTTAGGAGATTATCGTTTATGACCCAGATTTTTGCCTTCAAAGACAGCTTCAAAACCTTACTTTGTCTGCCTCTCCCTTCCAGTTCAAACTTGCAAGTTCCAATTACCAAGTTGACTACACCTTCATTTGTTCCTAAAAAAAAACACTCAAATTATTTTTTTTCCATCCCTTGCACCGTTCTCCTCAGCAACCCAGTCTATGCTGTTGATTCTGACAATATTCTTGAACTCTTGGACCTATCCTCCTGCCATAAGATTTACGACGTTACTCTCCCAGAAGATATAGTTAATGGGGAAAATTATTTTTCTTTAACATGGTCAGAATTGATATGTGGAAACGGCGAAAGAGAAGGTAAGAAATGCAGACTGAAGAGCAATGTTAGCAAAGAACCTGAAACTGAATGTATTGGTACGCCAACAAAAGGTACTATATGGATTCATTCCTCTCTAATCAATCTGCTTCCTCTGTGCCATTCTAAATCCTGATCATACTACTTATTTTAGGGGGTTCGTTTGTTGTAGATAAATTAAATATGAATTGGATCTTGAAAATATTGAAGTAGAAGAAAAAACAATGGCAGAAGAGGGAAAGAAAATAACAATAAATAAGATATATTTTTTTCTTTTCTTTGACTTTGCATTTTATTTTTATTATTATTTTCTTAACTTAGGATTGGACCAGTGTGGTAGATCCATGGTGATCACTATGACACACATAGTAGTGATGAGAGGGGCTTCCCAACCTTAACAATCTAATAATTGTATTATTTTTATTACACGTGTATCAAAAAACAAACTGGTTACAGGTGACTTTCTACTCACTCATACCTCCTTTTGATTAAGGATTAGTAAGAGAGAAAAGATTACTATTTAATTCTTTTTGCATTTATTTAGAAAACCCTTTTTTTTCTTTTCTGATCACATGCAGCGGTAATCCTCAGTTTCTGTCTTCTGGTGCTTCTTGTCATCACACTCTATCATGTGTATAGCTCAGACAAATTAGAAAGAGAGAATACAAAAAAGATAGAACAGTTTTTAAAAGACTATAAAGCTCTCAAGCCCTCAAGATACTCCTACGCTGATGTTAAGAAGATTACAAATCATTTCAAGGAAAAATTGGGTCAAGGCGGTTATGGAACTGTGTATAAAGGAAGGCTTTCTAGTGATGTTCTTGTTGCAATAAAGATCCTAAACAATTCAAAAGAAAACGGAGAAGAGTTCATTAATGAAGTGGGAACAATGGGTAGGATCCATCTTGTCAATGTGGTTCGCTTGGTTGGATTTTGTGCTGATGGAGTTAAACGACCTTTAATTTATGAGTTCTTACCAAATGAGTCTTTGGAGAAGTATATATTTTCAAAATCTGTCAAGGATTGTTCACTTAGGTGGGAGACTTGCTTTAGGCATAGCCAAAGGAATTGAGTATCTTCACCAAGGTTGTGACAAAAGAATTCCCCATTTTGATATCAAACCTCATAATATTTTGCTTGATCAAAACTTCAATCCAAAAATCTCTGATTTTGGTCTAGCCAAATTGTGTTCCAAGGGACAAAGTGCAGTTTCAATGACAACAACAAGAGTGACCATGAGCTATATTGCACCAGAAGTATTATCAAGGAACTTTGGAAATGTGTCCTATAAGTCAGATATTTATAGTTTTGGAATGTTGCTACTGGAAATGGTAGGAGGAAGGAAGAATATTGATGTCACAATGGAGAAGGCTAACCAAGTATACTTCCCGAATGGGTTTATAACCAGTTAGATAAGGGGGAAGAGGTGTGTATTTGAATTGAGGAAGATGGAGACATTAAAATTGCAAAGAAGCTAACAATTGTGGGACTTTGGTGCATTCAATGGTGTCCAATAGATCGCTCTTCCATAAAAGTTGTGATTCAAATGTTGGAAGGAGGAGACAAGTTAACCATGCCACCCAACCCTTTTGCTTCCATAGATCCAACAAGAGCAAACATTAGAAGGCGTAAAAAATCTCTTCAACAAGAGTTGGCAATCATCTCAGAATTAATAGAGTGAAAACTAATTTATCCTTTTTATTACTATGAGCATGCAACCTAGATATTGACCATGTTGTACTCATTCATCCATGTAAGGTTATTGTTGCTATTTAGATAATATTGTTTGTTAGAGAGATTTTTTCCTAAACAAAAATATGATAAATGGACAGGAGAATTAATAAGTGGCTTTAAGAGAACTTATGGATTGGCTTTATAACAAAGGTACTTCATAGGAAAAATTATCATGATTTGTAAAGAAATAAATGACGGTTGGAGACTTAAATGGTGGATATGCAAGCATGATAACTTATATGTTGTTCTATTTCTCCATGAATCAAGGAACTTTTACTTGCATTGTATCATTTGGTCTATGTACCGAAATTGGTAACATTCGGGAATGTTACTTTTTGTCAAGTCTTGCATGAGTTTCAAACTAAAACCGTCTATTTTTATTTTTACTTGATTAGTCTTGCACATTTTTAGAAGTGTTTATTATTAACATAATATTTTTTCTAAGACAATAATGTCAGAAGGGAAAAGTGACATTTTTTTCTCTTTTCTTAACCTAAGCTTCTGCAATACACAAACATAAATCCTATCCTCTCTTTGCGTATGTTGCCATTCAAGCACCACCATTCTCATTGACTAAGAGCAATATGGCAGCCTTCCAATGCAAAATATTTTTACTACCTCAGTGCAAGATTTACTATCTAGTACCAGATTTATTCATAATATTCCCCTATAAAAGTAGTTTTTGCCTCCCCTGCATCTCACGTGATTAATTAAAGTAAGGAGCTGAAACTCTTTTTAAAATAGCTAGGTGTTGGATCATATAATGAGACAACCCTTTGTCAGGGTATCTCATATTCATTTCATTAAAAAATAAAAATTAAGTAAACAACCTCATTTAGAGGTAGAAATTACATCAATTTAACATTGTGATTTTCATCGTATAAGAATGCTTGCTTATGAATCATCCTACATGTCAACTAAGAAAAAATGCTAAAAATTGGCCTATGAATTTTGAATTGTGAGGGTTACTGCTAACAGTTGAATTACAAAATAAATTACTCAAACCTCTCTAGCTTTACAACTATATATACCTAAGAATATAAAAATAAAGGGAATTGGCTTACATGTTTAGATAGCGCATTAATTTACATATATATATATAAAGAAAGAGAGAGAGAGAGAGAGAGAGCATTTGCAAGTAGATAGATTGTTGAGTAACCTCCCATCTAAGCTAATTGTAATACTTGCATTATGTGAGGAAATTAGAACCCCCATTGGTTTGTTCTCCTGATCCAAAGCTGATATTTCAAGAGAATAGAAGCTAGGTTTAGGGGGTAGTTGCAATGGTTCAACATCATCTTCCAACATGTCGAGAGCTTTGCTCATAAAAGGACAGTCCATGGGCTTCATTTGCACACACTACAATGCAACTATGACCATCTTCCATATATATTTCTTTTCATCCTTTGTGACATCTCCCATTTCCATATATTCTCTTTGTTCAATTCGATCACAAATCTATGATGGGAAGAATAATTCACTTAGATATTCCTCTTCATGTCTACTAAAATGCCTTTATTTATCTATCATATCTATCAATAACATTCCAAAGCTATAAACATCAGGCTTATATGACACATATCCAACGTTTTTATAAAACAACTTTGGAGCAATGTACCTTAATGTTCCTTGGGCTACAGTGAGAGATACAACACTTTTATTTGTTCAAATACGATTTTGCAAGGCCAAAATCCGAAACTTTTGGAGTAAAGTCTTCATTCAAAAGAATATTGTGTGGCTTGATATCAAAATGTAGAATTTGTGTGTCACACCCTTGATGTAAGTATTCAATCCCATGCCGCCCTACTCCAAGTGCAATTTTGTACAATATGTCCCAACTTAAAGGAATGTTTTTTTTTTTCCTTTAAGGAAGATAAACTTATTGAGTGACTTGATGGGTTGGAGATTTTTGTGATTTTGAAGAAACTCCTCAATATCATCATCTAATGATAAATGTTTCCATCGAAACTTGTAGACTAAATAGCAAAAAAGACAAGATATCCTGAGTACAAAGCGTCCTCCAATGATTGTTATGACTAATAGATCAACATGAAAAAATGAATATTTTAGAGTTTATAATCACAAGCATTTAATAATCAAATCAAATCAAATACATTTGTTTCAATGGGAGAGGAAATCAAATTCATTTTCTTGCACAAAATTTTAATTTTCAGTATTTTGAATTCATTATATTCCATGGACTTAGATTAAATGAAATTCTTTCAAATTCAAAAGATAATTCCATGGAAAACTAAAATTTTGAATTTCATAGAACTGAAATTTCAATTCAAATTAATCCAATTTTGATCAACCGAAGAAAAAGAAATCTTTTATTCAAGCAAAAGAATTTTGCAATCTGCAATCTTGAAAGCAAGAATTATGCAATGGTTTTTGGTCGAATATACGTACCAAAGATCACAAAAAAGGCAAAACTTACAATAAAAAAATTCATAAAAGTCTTATTAAGAAGAAGACTTATAAATATCGTAATCTTTGTAAGATAGAGAAGATGTGTTGAACTTTTTGATCAAGCTCTCTATTAGTTTGTTACTTCTATAAGAATGCATGTCTGTAGAAGAAAATAATGCATGTAAGAATTGGCCTATGAATGTCTAGTGTCATAGTGATCACCATGGATCTACCACACTGGTCCAATCCTAAGTTAAGAAAATAATAATAAAAATAAAATGCAAAGTCAAAGAAAAGAAAAAAATATATCTTATTTATTGTTATTTTCCTTCCCTCTTCTGCTATTGTTTTTTCTTCTACTTCGATATTTTCAAGATCCAATTCATATTGAATTTATCTACAACAAACGAACTCCCTAAAATAAGTAGTATGATCAGGATTTAGAATGGCACAGAGGAAGCAAATTGATTAGAGAGGAATGAATCCATATAGTACCTTTTGCTGGCTTATCAATACATTCAGTTTCAGGTTATTTGCTAACATTGCTCTTCAGTCTGCATTTCTTACCTTCTCTTTCGCCGTTTCCACATATCAATTCTAACCATGTTAAAGAAAAATAATTTTCCCCATTAACTATATCTTCTGGGAGAGTAACGTCATAAATCTTGTGGCAGGAGGATAGGTCCAAGAGTTCAAGAATATTGTCAGAATCAACAGCATAGACTGGGTTACTGAGGAGAACGTGCAAGGGATGGAAAAAATAATAATTTGAGTGTTTTTTTTTAGGAACAATTGAAGAAGGTGTAGTCAACTTGGTAGTTGGAACTTGCAAGTTTGAACTGGAAGGGAAAGGTAGACAAAGTAAGGTTTTGAAGCTATCTTTGAAAGCAAAAATCTGGGTCATGGACGATAATCTCCTGAGAGTTGTAATTTATCTTCTTCACTAAAAGGCTTACGGAATATGGTAGCTCTAGGATGGTTTTCTTTTTTTCTATACAAGACATCTCAAACCCAGGATAGCCACAATTATATGGATGATCTTTTAGCCGGAAGGGGAACCTGATAACTGGGCCATGGTTGCTGCATCTTGATACCTTGCACTCATCTTGGCTCGCTCCAATCTCTACAAACCATCTCATAAATAAGAACAGAAACAAAGAGATGACCATTTTTAAGCAATTGCTCATCCCCATAGCTTTTGGTCTGTTCCTCTAGCCTTTCTTATTGATTCAATTTTTTTGTATTTTTGAAGGAAAGAACACCTATATATTCAATTCCAAAATGAACTAGAAAGGGAAAAGGAGATATGATCCTATGCCACTTGTTTTACTTTAGACAGTTTGACTCCTACAATGAGAAGCATACGGTAAACTTCCTTGATATTTGCTACATAGACAAGGTTTGCTGACAACTCCAATGTACTTAGTTGTGGTTGTACATTGATGATGACCCGGCCAACCAAATATGATGAGGGAAAAAAAAATCAAAGATTTTGGGTAGTTGATTGTGACACCAATGCATAGTCAAAGAAAGTTGAACTCTAAGCTAGCTTAGCCCATTGGGATGTAATTTTATCTTCTTTTGAAACTTGGGGATGCCTAAAACCAAAGCATGCAGCTTCTCTTTCTGAATCTGAACTTATGATGGTGAGAGAAGTAAAACTTGTGGGAGCAATCCCCATAACACTCCTCCATGCCTATTTTCTTTCATTTTGTGATGCTAGTGAAAAACAGCCCTGCAGGCTCTCTTCTCGAGGAGATATTCAAAACATCACCAACCTTTTCAATTAAAAGGTGGTCAGCCCAGCTTTGGTAATCCTGATCCGGCGTATGAATTGCTTTGTGGAACAACCATGCAATCTTTTAAGGCAAATACCATGTTGAGGAGATCAATTACCATAACTACACCATTAGAGTAGTATTTGCCGGGTGTACTGATTCATTCCCAATTGGTGTCTCAGCTCATTCATGTCCAGCTGGTGCTCTTTGATTGAGAGAGTAATCAACAAAATTTATAACCTATATCACCATGCATTAGGATAGCTTTAGCTAATATAGCATAGTGGCTCTAGGATCGTTCACTGGGAAGGGTTTTCAACTCGCAACTAATACCAATTTAGAGTTAAATTGGTGCTTTTTCATTTCAAGGTTAGCTTAAAAAATAAACACAAACTTTGGTTTTGTTTTAAGCTAATCTAAAAAGAAAGTAATGGAAATTACTTATGAAGAAAAACATTCCTTGGAGGTTTGGGTTCACAGGGGAGGTTCCTTATGCAAAAACAGAGCTACGGTCATTTGGTTCATTTCCTCGCATTAGAGAATTAACATATAATCAATTCTCTAACCGGTGCTGTATAGATGTATCCTTTAAATGGATTTCAGCTATAATTCCCTCTCACTGATGCAACTTGCAATGGCTCGTGCCTCTCACCTAGCATTTGCCATTCAAGGTGATCTTTAACTTTGGACTTCCCTTCTCAAGCTCGCAAGAGATAACTAATGGATGTCTCCTTGGAGTCCAAAAGCTTACCAAGTGTTGGCAATTCTAGAAAATCCTACCTTCAAGTCACTTCCCAAAAGCTCTCAAGAGGCAAACTAGTGCATCTCCATGGACGGAGATCACTTGCCTTACCAAGTGTTGGCTCAAGTGAATTGAAGGTGTTTTAAGTTAACTAAAAACATAGAAATCATTAAAGGATCACACTTTCTCTTCATTAATGGCTAAAACCACAAAGCTATAAATTCTTGCACTTGGAACCTTTCCCAACAACCTTAGCTCCAAGGAACTAAAAGTCTAACCACTCATTCTCTGAGGAAACTTCCTCAGAGCTTGTTTGGCTAGTAAGAAAAAGAATGAGAAAACAATAATATATATGAAAAACAGAACAAGTGCTCTGTAAAATATATTTCTTGCAGAATTGTACAAAGGATGCGTTTGAGAACAAGCTTCCTAGATTCTACATGATATCCCTGTGTAAAGGAAATTACAAACTATATATAAAAGGTTATTCACCCATTGTTTTTACTTAAAGACTAAGTAATCCTATGATAAGTGGGTTACAAGGAGACTTTGGGGATTTAGACATCAAATATCTAAAGCAAAATATCCCAAAATGTCGGTCGAAAATATCGGGAAGCTTCAAGAGAACACTACAGCTGTGCATGATGGCTGTGAAATGGATCCGGCGAATCGCGAGTGTCTGACAAGCCAAGCGGTCCGAGAGATCTGAATTGGCGGCTGCGGATGCTCTCCGAGTAAGCGCTATCAGAGGATCAGGACATGTCTGACCGGGGAAGTTGAAACGCCTCCTCTCCCATCCGGCGTCAGGTGTCGGATGTGAAATATCCGGATAAGGGTGGAATGACGGCGGACAGAATTCCAGATAAGAGTGGAATGACGGCACTCAGAATTCCAGATAAGGGTGGAATGACGGCGGACAGAATTCCGGATAAGGGTGGAATGACGGTGCTCCCCTATCCGGACTCCCTCAGGGAGGAAGCACACGGTACTCGCGAACATCACACCCCGGATGATAGCATATCCTATCCGGATATGTTGTCCGGATCATTGATTATACAGCCCACGTTCCACTGCCCTCCGATGGTGTGTCCGGACATCTTTTACTCCTTGCATTCCTGATTTGCTTATGGCAAAGGACTTCAAAGCTTCGGTTCTTCATATTTATGAGCTTTCTATTGCTTTGCCATGGATTCCAAAGAACTCTCCTCAACCTCGGATTGCTTTGGTGATAAAAAAGCTATCAAAACACCAAAACTTAACACAATTTGATTAGAATTGATTGCAAGAGTCCTTAACATGCCAATTGGGTTAAAAGGTGATAACTACTACTCAAAAGTGTTTAAAAGAGTTAATTACAAGCTATGAAATAGCACTTTTTGAGTAGTAATCACTCCCCCCAACCGACATATTGCTAGTCCCTTAGCAATGAAGGAGAGAAAAATAAAAATAAAAAGTACTAAATTTTACAACATCATGCTAATAAAAAAAAAAACAATTTTCAAGTGGCATGATGATCTAACTCTCACATGGAACATTAAAGAAATAAAACTGAAACTTCAACAAGAGTTATCAAATAACTTGTCTAATCACAATTCTTAAAGAGAAGGCATTATGCAAATTTAAGCTTTTAAAAGAGTTTCCACACCCAAAGGGCCAAACCTTACTCTTCCACAAAAATCTAAGTGTTATTTATTAGTTTCCGAATATAGTATGTTGAACTAATCTCTCCCCCCAACCTAGTTCTTTTTCAAAGCTTAGCAAAATGATCAACCTCCAATAGGCTAAGAACGCACCTCTTTTCTTTCACACTTCTCTTTTCATTGTAGGAGTACAAGGCTTAAGGTATTCTTTTCTAAATTGTCCATGTAACTAGGGTCCATCGATGACTCCCAACCAATTAAGGTTTAGGGCATCAAGCTTTAAGGATCTTTCAACCATTAACTCCTCGGATTTTACCCCGGACTTTTGAGAATGAATTTTTAATACCTAAGCACCTACAGTATGTTAAACTCCACCTATTCACCCTTGTAACGAGCATTGAGGTCGGTGACTCCCAACCAATAAGGCTTAGGGCACCAGGTTTTAAAGATTTTCACCATATACCCCTCAGACCTTGCTCGGGTTTCAAGACAAGCAAACATTTTTCTTTCTTTCTTTTTCAAGGGTTCATTGGTCTTCTATAAGGTGTCCCAACACTATTAAATGAGGTCAAAGGTACCAAGTCTAAAATTTTCCTAAGTCAAGAGAGAAATAGTTTTTCATCTTTTAATCGGAACCTAGTGTGCACAGTGTGTGAATAGCTTAAAGTGGAAGAATTAAGGTTGAATTCAATAGAAGCTTCAACAATTCATCAACTTTAGTAAGCATAATACAAACTCTAAGTCAAGTGAAAAGACAAAAATTCAATTTCTCCCTTTTCATTTTGAAAATTTTTCCTTAATAGCCATGGAGAGTAAAATGAAAATTTTAAAATTAAGCAAAAAACAACTAAATTAGCAAAATACCTTAGCATAAGTAACAAAAAACTTCCTTTCTCAACTCTCCCCCCAACCAAGCTGAACATTGTCCTCAATGTGACAAAAATGATTGAAAAATAGGGAGGAAGTGCTACCTCCTGAGTAATGTGGAGTGATGCTGTGGAAATGATGGCTCAGCTGCCTCTCCTGTAGAAGGCTCCTGATGAGGCATAGGCTGATCAACAAAAGGAGGGGCCTGTGATGGCTCTGATGAGCTGGGAATGGCATGCTCAGGAGCTGATGTAATGCCTTGATGATGCTGGATCTGCCTCAGGATGGTAGTGTGTTGGGCCTGAGTGGTAAGAATCTGCTCCTGATTTAAGTTAGTTACAAATAACATAATTTAAGACCAAAATTACAATCAAATAATTTACAAAACTTAAAAATTAACATATTTAACAAAATTATGGACTTTGGTGAAACCAAGTCCATCTGACCCTTCTCTGATCAAGATTTTTGTGGCTCAAGGAGGTTGATTTCCTCCTTTTCTGGCTTGAACGGCTCAATGAATGGCTTGAGGCGATGACCATTGACTCTGAAGGTGTCTATGCCATTGGAATTTAGTAATTCCACCACTCCATTGAGATGTACTTGATGAATAATGAAAGGACCTATCCACCTTGACTTGAGCTTCCCTGGAAAGATATGGAGCCTTGAGTCATAAAGTAGGACTCTTTGTCCTTTCCACAATTCTCTGTTGGAGATTAGTTGATCATGTCACTTCTTCATCCTTTGTTTTGCAACTTTGGAATTGATGTAAGCATCATTTCTTAATTCCTCCATCTCATTAAGGTCTAAGCACCTCTTTGCCCCAGCTTTGATCAAGTCCATGTTCAACCTCTTAATTGCCCACCAAGCCTTATATTCAACTTCCACAGGGAGGTGACATGCTTTGCCATAGACGAGACGATAGGGAGACATGCCAAGAATAGTCTTATAAGTTGTTCTATATGCCCATAATGAATCATGTAGCTTAATAGACCAATCTTTTCTGCTTGTAATCACCACTTTCATCAGTATGCTTTTTATTTCCCTGTTTGCTAGCTCCACTTGCCCGGAAGTTTGAGGATGATAAGGTGTAGCTACCTTATGCTTCACTCCATACTTGGCTAGTAGGGTTTCAAAAGGTTTGTTGCAAAAATGAGTAC
The DNA here is from genome assembly GCF_004353265.1 of Vitis riparia. Taxonomy (NCBI): domain Eukaryota; kingdom Viridiplantae; phylum Streptophyta; class Magnoliopsida; order Vitales; family Vitaceae; genus Vitis; species Vitis riparia. Next base: position 7,872,626 of record NC_048446.1, read on the forward strand.
CTCCATCACTGATTATGGCCTTGGGCACCCCAAATCTTGAGAAGATGTTCTCCTTAAGAAATTTGAGAACCACCTTGTGATCATTATGTTTACAAGGGATTGCCTCCACCCATTTGGAAACATAGTCCACCCCACCAATATATAAGAGTTACCAAAAGACATTGGGAAAGGTCCCATGAAGTCAATACCCCATACATCAAAAAGATCAACTATAAAGATGGGGTTCATGGGCATTTGGTTTCTTTTTGTAAGCTTCTCGAGTCTTTGGCATCTATCACAACTCCTACACATGATGTGGGAATCTTTGAAAAACGATGGCCAAGTAAACCCTGATTGCAAGACCTTCATAGCTGTTTTCTGAGAGGCAAAGTGGCCTCCACAGGCATTCTCATGGCAATGGCTAAGGATCCCTTGTTGCTTTTCTTCAGGGACACACTTCCTTATGATCTGATCTGCACAATACTTGAAAAGGAAGGGCTCTTCCCAATAATAAGCATGAATCTTTGCAAAGAAGTGCTTCCTGTCTTGCGCTTTCCACTCACTTGGAACTTCACCAGTAACCAAATAGTTAGCAATATGAGCATACCAAGGAGCTTTCTCCAGCAACATAAGTGATTCCTCAGGAAAGTCATCATTAATAGGTAATACATGGGAATTGTGTGCTATAGCCAACCTTGAAAGGTGGTCAGCTACCACATCTCCACCTCTTTCTTGTCTCTGATTTGGAGATCAAACTCTTGTAACAAAAGAATCCATCTAATCAACCTTGCTTTTGCATCTTGCTTTGTCAATAAATACTTCAAGGCCGAATGGTCAGTGAAAACAATGATGAAAGACCCTACCAAATAAGCACGAAACTTGTCTAAAGCAAACACCACAGCTAACAATTCTTTCTCTGTAGTTGTGTAGTTTATTTGAGCCTCGTTCAATGTTTTGCTTGCATAGTAGATCACATAGGGCTTCCCATCTTCTCTTTGGCCAAGTACAGCTCCTATAGCAAAGTCACTGGCATCACACATTACTTCAAAAAGTAATTCCCAGTTAGGAGCCCTTACTATTGGAGCGGTTGTCAAGAATTGCTTCAACTGATCAAAACTCTTTTGACATCTCTCATCCCAGACAAACTTAGCATCCTTAGCTAAAAGTTCACAGAGAGGCCTTGAGAGCTTAGAGAAGTCTTGTATAAATCTCCTGTAGAACCCTGCATGGCCAAGAAATTGCCTTACTCCTTTTACAGTGGTTGGGGATGGCAATTTGGCAATAAGTTCCACCTTTGCTTTATCAACTTCAATGCCTTTCTCGGAGATGATATGGCCAAGGACAATTCCTTGACGTACCATAAAATGACATTTCTCCCAATTGAGCACCAAGTCTTTTTCAATGCATCTTTTAAGAACCGCTTCCAAATTTACTAAACATTCTTCAAATGTACCTCCATATATGGTGATATCATCCATGAAGACTTCCATAATTCGCTCCACCATATCACTAAAGATGCTAAGCATACATCTTTGGAATGTTGCAGGTGTATTGCATAAACCAAAAGGCATTCTTCTGTAGGCGTATGTTCCAAACGGACATGTGAAAGTGGTCTTCTCCTGATCTTCAACATCAATTTCAATTTGGAAATACCCTGAGTACCCATCCAAAAAACAATAGAAAGGATGACCAGAAACTCTCTCCAGCACCTGATCAATAAACGGGAGTGGAAAATGATCTTTCCTAGTCACAACATTCAATTTCCTGTAGTCAATACACACCCTCCGACCTGAAGTGAGGCGTGTAGCAATTTCTTCTCCTTTTTCATTCTGAACCACAGTAATCCCTGACTTCTTTGGTACCACTTGAGTAGGACTCACCTAAGGGCTGTTAGATATGGGATAAATAATACCCGCTTGGAGTAGCTTCAGTACCTCAGTTCGCACCACTGCTTGTAAATAAGAATTCAATCTTCTTTAAGGTTGATGAATTGGTTTAGCTTTTTCCTCCATATATATGTGATGTGTACAAACCAAAGGACTGATTCCTTTCAAGTCAGATATTTGCCATCCTATTGCTTCTTGCACCTCTTAAGAACTTCTAGTAGAGAAATCTCCTGATGACCGGTAAGAGATGAAGATATAACAACAGGACATTGGTTATTTTCTTCTAGGTATGTATATTTTAACTCCTTGAGCAGAGGTTTCAAATTGAGCTTCGGGAATTCTTCCAATACATCATCTTGTCCCTCCTCTTTATTGAATAAAGGCAGGATCTCTTCTTTCCTCCTCCAACCTTGTAGAGTAGCAAGGACATCAGCGGGTTCAGACAACCCTTCTTCAAGATCCTCAAGACTTTCATTCAACTCGTCTTGCATATTCTGATCACAATGCTCCTCCACTAGAGTGTCAATAATGCATACCTCTTTTGGACCTTCTTCTTCTTCCGGAGTAATTAGCTTCTTTGACATATGAAAGATATTAAGCTCAAGTGTCATGTTGCCAAAAGTGAGTTGCATAAGTCCATTCCTACAATTTATGATTGCTTTTGAAGTAGCAAGAAATGGCCTTCCACGGATGATAGGAACATAATCAGCTTCCTTAACTAAAGGATCAGTATCAAGAACAACAAAATCTACTGGATAGTAGAAATTATCAACTTGAACTAAAACATCCTCAATTATCCCCCTTGGAATTTTCACTGACCTATCAGCTAAAGATAGAGTGATTGATGTTGGCTTTAATTCACCAAGTCCCAATTGCTTATAAACAGAATATGGCAACAAATTCACACTTGCTCCCAAATCTAACAAAGTTTTTTCCACTACCTTTCCTCCAATCATAACTGAAATGGTATGACATCTCGGATCTTTGTACTTCAAAGGAGATTTGCATTGTATGATGACACTCACTTGCTCAGTCAAGAAGGCTTTCTTATTCACATTCAACCCTCTTTTGATAGTACACAGGTCCTTTAGGAACTTTGCATATGTTGGAACTTGCTTAATCATGTCCAGCAACGGAATGTTGACCTTCACTTGCCTCAATACTTCAAGGATTTCTGATGCATTTTTTATCCCCTTTTTCCCATGCAAAGCTTGAGGAAAAGGTGGAGATGTGCGTTTCTTCATCAATTCTTCCTTAATAAGCTCTTTATCCGGATTTGCATTCACTGTTGAATCACGGTCCTCCTTCCCTTCACTGATATCTTTCTTCTTTTCTTTCATTTTCTCCCTCTTCTTTGTCTCTTCTTCTTCCTTCTCTTCAACATCTAGCTTGGGTGTTGGTGACTTAACCTTTTTACCACTCCTTAGAGTGATCAAGGCTTTAACATCTCTCACCTATGAAGATTCTCCCTCATGAGTTTCCACTTCGTGGATACCCTTGGGGTTTTGGTGAGGTTGAGAAGGAAATCTACCCTTCTCTTGCACTGTGTTCAAATTAGTGAGCCTTGAGATTGAGTATTGGAGATTATCTATCTTCTAAGATAAGTCATTTTGCATCCCATCCATCCTTTTATTCAAAGTATTCTCTACACTGTCAATTCTTTGACTGAGTTGAGAGTTGATGGATTTTTGGTCTCCAACAAAATCTCCCACAACCTTGTTGAGATTCACTATTACTTGTTCAAGACTTGAAGCTTGTTGGGATGGTTGAGATGGTTGATCCGGTTGTTGGTACTGAGGTGCTCTTGGCTTCCATGAAAAATTTGGATGATTCCTCCAACTTGAGTTGTAAGTATTGTCATACGAAGCATTGCTATTGGGCTTGAATTGTCCAATGACATTTGCTTGTTCTCCAAACATTTCTCTAGCAACTGGAATTGTAGGGCACTCCTCCACCAAGTGTTCATAAGATTGAAAAATAGAACATGGCTTTACTTGCACTGGTGTTTCAGCAACAGCTTGCACTTCATGCATATTTTTCAGTTCTAGCTCCTCCACTCTTCTTGTCATAGCTGCAAATTTTGCTTTCGTATCAACATCTTCATTCAAGGTGTACATCCCAACCTTAGCATGAAGAGCATTTGGTTGAGACTTGATCTTTCCCACTTCTCCTCTGTGCGGTTCATCCCATCCCCTTGAGACTTCATCTACATAACTCAAGAAATCCATAGCTTCCTCAGGATTCTTACTCATGAAATCCCTTCCACACATTGTTTCGAGGAGTTGCTTCATTGAGGAAGACATCCCATCATAGAAATAACTCACCAACAGCCATGTATCAAAGCCATGGTGAGGACAAGCATTAATGGCTTCCATGTATCTTTCCCAACACTCATAGAATTTCTCATTCTCTTTAGCTAAGAAGTTTGAAATTTGCCTTTTCAAGCTATTTGTTCTGTGAGTAGGAAAGAACTTCTTGAGGAATTCAGCTTGTAAATCAGTCCAAGAACGGATACTCCTTGGCCTTAAAGAATTAAGCCAAATCTTGGCCTTATCCTTTAAAGTAAAAGGAAATAGTTTAAGCCTCATCAGATCGATAGAAGCTCCTCCTTCTCGGAATGTATTACAAACATCTTCAAATTCCTTGATATGGGCATAAGGATTCTCACTTTCCATTCCATGGAAAGTTGGCAGAAGTGGCACAATATGGGGTCTGATCACTAGCTGCTCTGTAGGGGGCACTATACATGATGGTGCACTCATACGAGGTGGATACATGTGGTCTCTCATTGATCTGAATTCATTGGGATTGTCCTGATTACCATGTTGACTATGCTGATCCTCAGGTGTAATTTCCATGATGTTCAAGCTCAATTCCAATTCCTTGTTATGAGGTATTTCAAGTTTAACAAGTCTTCCTCCACTATCTCGTATCCACTTTGGCATACACAACTAGTATCAACTATAACTAAAAAAAACAAAAACAAAGGAAAACAAAAAAAACAAAACTACCAAAAAGAGTTCGCTTAACTAAAACTAAATTAAAAACTATGCTAGAATATAAACAAGTAAAAGAAACAACTAAAAGGGTTAGTATAATGACAGAAAACTCACCAAACTTGTGATGAAAACCACAAGTAAACTAAAATAGTATCACTATGAAGTTGGCACCTTCCACGGCAACGGCGCCATTTGATTCATTCCCAATTGGTGTCTCAGCTGATTCATGTCCAGCTGGTGCTCTTTGATTGAGAGAGTAATCAATAAAATTTATAACCTATATCACCATGCATTAGGATAGCTTTAGCTAATATAGCATAGTGGCTCTAGGATCGTTCACTGGGAAGGGTTTTCAACTCGCAAATGATACCAATTTAGAGTTAAATTGGTGCTTTTTCATTTCAAGGTTAGCTTAAAAAATAAACACAAACTTTGGTTTTGTTTTAAGCTAATCTAAAAAGAAAGTAATGAAAATTACTTATGAAGAAAACATTCCTTGGAGGTTTGGGTTCACAGGGGAGATTCCTTATGCAAAAACAGAGCTCCGGTCATTTGGTTCATTTCCTCGCATTAGAGAATTAACATATAGTCAATTCTCTAACCGGTGCTGTACAGATGTACCCTTTAAATGGATTTCAGCTATAATTCCCTCTCACTGATGCAACTTGCAATGGCTCGTGCCTCTCACCTAGCATTTGCCATTCAAGGTGATCTTTAACTTTGGACTTCCCTTCTCAAGCTCGCAAGAGATAACTAATGGATGTCTCCTTGGAGTCCAAAAGCTTACCAAGTGTTGGCAATTCTAGAAAATCCTACCTTCAAGTCACTTCCCAAAAGCTCTCAAGAGGTAAACTAGTGCATTTCTATGGACGGAGATCACTTGCCTTACCAAGTGTTGGCTCAAGTGAATTGAAGGTGTTTTAAGTTAACTAAAAACATAGAAATCATTAAAGGATCACACTTTCTCTTCATTAATGGCTGAAACCACAAAGCTATAAATTCTTGCACTTGGAACCTTTCCCAGCAACCTTAGCTCCAAGGAACTAAAAGTCTAGCCACTCATTCTCTGAGGAAACTTCCTCAGAGCTTGTTTGGCTAGTAAGAAAAAGAATGAGAAAACAACAATATATATGAAAAACAGAGCAAGTGCTCTGTAAAATATATTTCTTGCAGAATTGTACAAATGATGCGTCTGAGAACAAGCTTCCCAGATTCTACATGATATCCCTGTGTAAAGGAAATTACAAACTATATATAAGAGGTTATTCACCCTTTGTTTTTACTTAAAGACTAAGGAATCCTATGATAGGTGGGTTACAAGGAGACTTTGGGGATTTAGACATCAAATATCTAAAGCAAAATACCCAAAATGTCGGTCGAAAATATCGGGAAGCTTCAGGAGAACACTACAGCTGTGCATGATGGCTGCGAAATGGATTCGGCGAATCGCGAGTGTCTGACGAGCCAAGTAGTCCGAGGGATCTGAATTGGCGGCTGCGGATGCTCTCCGAGTAAGCGCTATCAGAGGATCAGGATATGTTTGACCGGGGAAGTTGAAACGCCTCCTCTCCCATCCGGCGTCAGGTGTCGAATGTGAAATATCCGGATAAGGGTGGAATGACAGCGGACAGAATTCCGGATAAGGGTGGAATGACGGCACTCAGAATTCCGAATAAGGGTGGAATGACGGCGGACAGAATTCCGGATAAGGGTGGAATGACGGCGCTCCCCTATCCGGACTCCCTTAGGGAGGAAGCACACGACACTCGCGAACATCACACCCCGGATGATAGCATATCCTATCCGGATATGTTGTCCGGATCATTGACTATACAGCCCACGTTCCGCTGCCCTCCGATGGTGTGTCCGAACATCTTTTACTCCTTGCATTCCGGATTTGCTTATGGCAAAGGACTTCAAAGCTTCGGTTCTTCATGTTTCTGAGCTTTCTATTGCTTTGCCATGGATTCCAAAGAACTCTCCTCCACCTTGGATTGCGTTGGTGATAAAAAAGCTATCAAAACACCAAAACTTAACACAATTTGATTAGAATTGATTGCAAGGGTCCTTAACATGCCAATTGGGTTAAAAGGTAATAACTACTACTCAAAAGTGTTTAAAAGAGTTAATTACAAGCTATGAAATAGCACTTTTTGAGTAGTAATCATGTACACAAAATTTTCTAATAAGAAAATTGTTGATAAAATTGTAAACTTACTTTATTTATGAAGTTAGAAATAGTCTCTAATATGTTCTTTGATTCTTTTTAAGCTTTAGTCGAGCCTTGGTTTGGTTTGGACCCTACCGCGTCTTGAGCTTGGGCTTCAACTTTAACTTGTCTTGGACTTGAACTCTAGTTTGTCTTAAGTTTTGGCTTGGACCTTTGGGCTTGGGCTTCGGCCTGTCTTAAGCTTAACTTGGCCTTGGACTTTAGCTTGTCTTTAACTTGGGCTTGGACTTTGGTGTAGCTAACAGTTCACCAAGGGCGTGAATGTTTGATCTCGTATTGAAGATGCTTTAAACTTGGTCTTTTGATCTTTGAAGGTATGGTCTTTGAATCTTGGAAGGTTTGATCTTCAAATCTTCGAAGGCTTGGTCTTCAAATCATGAAAGGCTTGTTGAAAGCTTGATTTTCAAACCTTCAAAAGCTTGATCTTTAAATCTTTGAAGACTTAATATTCAATTCTTAAAGGCTTGATTTTCATATCTTCAAAGCTTGAAGAACTCCTTCAATGCTCGAGGGTAACTTTCTTCAACTCTTCTCAAGTGTGGATGTCTCTTCTTTTCTATCTTGTGTATGTTTTTAAAAGTTCGATCTCTATTTATAAGGGTTAAAAGATGCATATTTAGATAGTTTTATTTATTTCTTACAAATATTATTTCTTAATCAAAGTTAATATTTAGGGAGATTTTTAGACGTCATATTTGGAGTCTTAACCTTGGAATATTATTCTTTAATTAAAAATTAATATTTAGGAAAGTTGGAAAGCATATTTGGATAGTTTTAATTTATTTTTTAATGAGATTTTCATCAAATTACTAAGTTTGCTTAAATCCTTTTGATAATAACCTTTAATGATGAATTATTTCTCATGAAAATTTTAAAAATATTTATTTTAAAATTGAAAAACTCTAGTTTAATAAAGATATGACCAATATATGAGATTTTGAAACTTTAGAGCACATTATCCAAGCAAAAAATTTAAAATGTAGAAATTCCATTCTGCATACTTGTTAATTTTGAAATGCATCCAGAAGTGATTATTACCAGTACTGCAATTTTAAGTTCAATCATTAATTGCACTTACCAGTTCTTGTATATAATGTGAGTATACAGAAATTAAAGGGTAGGGTCGAAAACTGATCTGTGATCCAATATCATAACAGAGGTAATGAGAACCACAAGAACCCATCACAACCTTTCAGTATTTTCTAGAATGAACATCAGAAACTTTTTCCCTCTTTCTGGTTTTTTCTCCTTTTCTGGTACTTTGTTTTTAGACCCAGAACTACCAAGAACTTGCGAATCACTGCCCTTATGGAGAAAAAAAAATCCCTAAATCTTATAAACCCCAAGAAAAAAAATCCAGATTTTCTCAAAAACCAAACAGAGTAACCAAGAAGAAGCATGCTTGAAAACTAAAAGCCCTACAGAAATTTCATGATAAATTAGACAAGAGCGAAGCTAGGGTGGCGAATCGCACCTGGGATTTGCGTCCATGAGAGGGATTTGATAGAAAAAAAATGAGCGAATCGCAACTTGGTATCGTGCTGGTAGAGAGACTCGTAGTAGACATGTTGGAGGTTGCAGACGTGTCGAAGGAAATGTCGTTTTTTCTTTGTTCTCTGAACAGTAGGAAAAACAAGGGAAACAACTTTTTGTTGTTTTTTGAAAAGGGAGATTTGAAAACACGGAGAACAATGGGAATCAAGACAACAGCCACTTGCCAAACTTGCTTTTTGTGTTTTTTGTTTTGAAGAATAGAAAACATTTCTCATAAACACCAACCTAACATATCCTTATTTTTATAAAATATTAAAAAATTGTTATTTATTTTTTAATTTAAAAGTAGTTTTTGAAAGCAAGTTTTTAAAAATATAATCAAATAGGCTGTTAGTCATGGACATTTCAACAATAGTCTGGTCATTGTGGGATTGTTTTTTATCATCAACAATACCGCACTTATTATTGCCAAAATAAACTGATGAAGAAACCCTTTTTATAAGCTTCCTTGCTATCAAAAGGCTTTGAGTTAAATTAGGTTCAAAAGCAAAGTCTCTAAAGCAGGGATTTTCTTACAACCATCCCAAGCCCGGCCCAATAAATTCATTGGGTTGTAAGTTGTAATCCATAAAAGATTTTCGCAGGGACAGAAAAATAATAAAATAGATAAGTTTATTAAAATAATGGCTGCCTTGATTTTTTTTTTCTTTTTTTTTTTTTAAGAGCTAATTCATGAGGTTGGGTAGTTAAATCAAAAATTTAAATGAGAGGATAATAATTGATAATTGGATAGATAAATCCCATAATTAATGATGTGTTTACTTCATTTCTCGTAATGAAATCAAGAAGTTTGATTCCTACTTCAACCATTACACTTACTTGGTAGATGGTGAAATGGGGTGCATATTTATTATAGACTTAAATATTTAGAAATAAATACCCATAATGATTTAAATATTATAATTTGATCTTTTAAATATTTAAATATTTTTTAAGTCATTCAACTTATCTTAGAATTTGATATATTTAAGTATTTTTAAACCCATTAAAATTATAAACATAAAGATAAATGAGTTATTAAAAAAATAATCTTGAAGTATTATTTAGAAAAATAAGAACAAAATCATGCTAATATAATCATTAAACTAAGTTATATAAAAAAAATAAAAATAGATTTTTTATAAGGCTATCACGATAAATGCATACATTTCTTTTTTATTTCTTACTATGAAGAAATAGTTAAAATCAATTATTTTTATTGTTGTTCAATTTTTAGACAATTATTTAAATACTTCAATCACTTGTGAATACTTCAATCACATTGTTGATTTTGATTCTATTTCCTTTCATTTTGTGGTTTTTCTTTTTCCTTGCAAGATATCTCAAACCAGGATTAGCCACAATTAAGAAGAAGAAAGACGAAGGGTTGCAGGGATAAACAAGAAAGCACACATTGAAAATTCTTATTGATACTATGTTTAAATATACATGAGTGTTGACTTGATGTATATGGCAATAATAAAAATGTTGTGTGGACCCGCATTTTTCACGTGCGTCCCCACTCGATCGGCAAGACTCGCTTTTTATTTGTGAAAAATTATTTAGTTTTGGAAAAGTTGGAGCCGCCACTTATTTTATTTTTATTTTAAAGGGAAAATAAAACAAGAAAAAAAAACCCTAAAATGTGACTCCATAATTTTTGGAATAAAGCATGTCTTTGAAAAAAACCCAAGTCTAGGTCCAGGGATCAAGTTACTTATTGGGAAGGTACCTCTAGGAGGTAGCACCCCTCTAAGCCCTAAAGAGGTCTTTACTGACTAAATTGGGGAAATGGGGCAATTAATTGATTAATTGTAGATACCTAAGTAAGCTAGGTGATTTCAAAAAGTAGCATGCTAAATAAGGAGATCAATCATAATAAAGGAAAGTTAGGATGCGTACCTGAATTACTTCTTAAGCGCTATCATAAAACATCAATGGTTAATTCAGAAATATGACACACGACATGCATTTTATCAAGGATGATCAAACAAGCATCGAGACAATCACGTATGGCATCAAACAAGGGCAATGACATGCATATTCATGAAATTTTGGGAACGTACCTGGATAGCATATATAACTCTAAATGCGCTTCCTCAAGACATGGGGGTTAGATAATAAATAATAAATAATAAATCCTAGCATGCTTATCTAATTAATTAACAAAAATTATCAGAATTCAGAATAATTAATTATCATACATATCTTGTACACAATTCCTAAAAAGAAAAATGTAAATATAATTACAATAAATAGCAAGATGGTAGCAAAAATAAATTTTGAAAAAGATTTTCTTATGTAGGGGTTTCACCAATTCCCCAAATTAATATACACGAATTTAGCCTAAAATTGTCCCATTTATTTGGGACCACAAGCTTTGATTCGCGTTTTGTTTAAAACCAAAATTTTTGTTGAAATTGAGAAGGATGCAAACCGATTAAGATGTGGTTGCATGCTATTTTTAAAATAGAAAAGAGATTTTGATTCTAGAGGCTTTAAATGAATAATAAAAATTTCTTAAAAGGGTTTTTTTTTTTTTTTTTTAGAAAAAGAGTTTTGTTTTAAAATAAAAGAAATTAATTTTTAAAATAACAAAAATAGAAAACAAAATATCAATCAAAACAAAAGGAAACAAAGATCACGAAATAAAGGATTTAGAAAATCTTGTCAATTAAAATGGTCAGGGTAAAGGCCAACCTTCATGGGTTTTCGAGTGGCCCTCAAAAAAATTTGACCAACAATCACTAAGGCAACAAATTTATAACTTCCTAATCAAACAAACTAACAAAATTATCATCCAAAAACTAAGATTTAGATTTTCAGAAACACATGAATAACTAGAATTAAACTAAATGGAATTAAAAATGTAAACTTTTCCTCATAAGATCAATTAAACTAAAGAATTAAGATCGATAACACGTTCAAATTAAAAATAAACTAGAATTTAAATTAATCGGAATTAAAAATATGAACTTTACCATACAAGACCAATTAAACTAATAGATTTAAGATCAATAACTCATTCAAATTAAAAATAAACTAGAATTTAAACTAATCGGAATTAAAAATATAAACTTTACCTTATAAGACCAATTAAACTAATAGATTTAAGATCAATAACTCATTCAAATTAAAAATAAACTAGAAATTAACTAATCGGAATAAAAAATATAAACTTTACCTTACAAGTCCAATTAAACTAATAGATTTAAAATCAATAACTCATTCAAATTAAAAATAAACTAGAATTTAAACTAATCGGAATTAAAAATATAAACTCTACCTTACAAGTCCAATTAAACTAATAGATTTAAAATCAATAACTCATTCAAATTAAAAATAAACTAAAATTAAACTAAAAATATAAACTTTACCTTACAAGTCCAATTAAACTAATAGATTTAAGATCAATAACTCATTCAAATTAAAAATAAACTAGAATTTAAACTAATCGGAATTAAAAATATAAACTTTACCTTACAAGTCCAATTAAACTAATAGATTTAAGATCAATAACTCATTCAAATTAAAAATAAATTAGAATTTAAATTAATCGGAATTAAAGATATAAACTTTACCTTACAAGTACAATTAAACTAATAGATTTAAAATCAATAACTCATTGAAATTAAAAATAAACTAAAATTAAACTAAAAATATAAACTTTACCTTACAAGTCCAATTAAACTAATAGATTTAAGATCAATAACTCATTCAAATTAAAAATAAACTAGAATTTAAACTAATTGGAATTAAAGATATAAACTTTACCTTACAAGTCCAATTAAACTAATAGATTTAAAATCAATAACTCATTCAAATTAAAAATAAACTAGAATTAAACTAATCGGAATTAAAAATATAAACTTTCCCTTACAAGTCCAATTAAACTAATAGATTTAAAATCAATAACTCATTCAAATTAAAAATAAACTAAACATATAAACTTTACCTTACAAGTCCAATTAAACTAATAGATTTAAGATCAATAATTCATTCAAATTAAAAATAAACTAGAATTTAAACTAATCAGAATTAAAAATATAAACTTTACCTTACAAGTCCAATTAAACTAATAGATTTAAGATCAATAACTCATTCAAATTAAAAATAAACTAGAATTTAAATTAATCAGAATTAAAGATATAAACTTTACCTTACAAGTTCAATTAAACTAATAGATTTAAAATCAATAACTCATTCAGATTAAAAATAAACTAAAATTAAACTAAAAATATAAACTTTACCTTACAAGTCCAATTAAACTAATAGATTTAAGATCAATAACTCATTCAAATTAAAAATAAACTAGAATTTAAACTAATTGGAATTAAAGATATAAACTTTACCTTACAAGTCCAATTAAAGTAATAGATTTAAGATCAATAACTCATTCAAATTAAAAATAAACTAGAATTTAAACTAATCGGAATTAAAAATATAAACTTTACCTTACAAGTCCAATTAAACTAATAGATTTAAGATCATAACTCATTCAAATTAAAAATAAATTAGAATTTAAATTAATCGGAATTAAAGATATAAACTTTACCTTACAAGTCCAATTAAACTAATAGATTTAAAATCAATAACTCATTCAAATTAAAAATAAACTAAAAATATAAACTTTACCTTACAAGTCCAATTAAACTAATAGATTTAAGATCAATAACTCATTCAAATTAAAAATAAACTAGAATTTAAACTCATTGGAATTAAAGATATAAACTTTACCTTACAAGTCCAATTCAACTAATAGATTTAAAATCAATAACTCATTCAAATTAAAAATAAACTAGAATTAAACTAATCAGAATTAAAAATATAAACTTTACCTTACAAGTCCAATTAAACTAATAGATTTAAAATCAATAACTCATTCAAATTAAAAATAAACTAAACATATAAACTTTACCTTACAAGTCCAATTAAACTAATAGATTTAAGATCAATAACTCATTCAAATTAAAAATAAACTAGAATTTAAACTAATCGGAATTAAAAATATAAACTTTACCTTACAAGTCCAATTAAACTAATAGATTTAAGATCAATAACTCATTCAAATTAAAAATAAACTAGAATTTAAATTAATTAGAATTAAAGATATAAACTTTACCTTACAAGTCCAATTAAACTAATAGATTTAAAATCAATAGCTCATTCAAATTAAAAATAAACTAAAATTAAACTAAAAATATAAACTTTACCTTACAAGTCCAATTAAACTAATAGATTTAAGATCAATAACTCATTCAAATTAAAAATAAACTAGAATTTAAACTAATTGGAATTAAAGATATAAACTTTACCTTACAAGTCCAATTAAACTAATAGATTTAAAATCAATAACTCATTCAAATTAAAAATAAACTAAAATTAAACTAAAAATATAAACTTTACCTTACAAGTTCAATTAAACTAATAGATTTAAGATCAATAACTCATTCAAATTAAAAATAAACTAGAATTTAAACTAATCGGAATTAAAAATATAAACTTTACCTTACAAGTCCAATTAAACTAATAGATTTAAAATCAATAACTCATTCAAATTAAAAATAAACTAAAATTAAACTAAAAATATAAACTTTACCTTACAAGTCCAATTAAACTAATAGATTTAAGATCAATAACTCATTCAAATTAAAAATAAACTAGAATTAAACTAATCGGAATTAAAAATATAAACTTTACCTTACAAGTCCAATTAAACTAATAGATTTAAAATCAATAACTCATTCAAATTAAAAATAAACTAAAAATATAAACTTTACCTTACAAGTCCAATTAAACTAATAGATTTAAGATCAATAACTCATTCAAATTAAAAATAAACTAGAATTTAAACTAATCAGAATTAAAAATATAAACTTTACCTTACAAATCCAATTAAACTAATAGATTTAAGATCAATAACTCATTCAAGTTAAAAATAAACTAAACATATAAACTTTACCTTACAAGTCCAATTAAACTAATAGATTTAAGATCAATAACTCATTCAAATTAAAAATAAACTAAAATTAAATAAAAATATAAACTTTATTTAAACTTTCGTGCAGATTAAAATAAACTAGCATAGAACTAATGAATTGCAATCATAAAAGAGAGACATTTAATCTAAGAAAAATAAAAGATTGTTCAAAATCGAGATTTAAAAGAATTTATCACAAACAATTAATTAAACCAATCAAATAAAACCCAAACTAAAAAGAAACACTGTATCAAAAATCCAAAAACTAACCTGTATTGTATCGGAAAAATACTCCCTTGATGTGTCGAAATGGCAGCCCAATTAGTCCTTCAAGTCCTCTACCGCTCCCTCCAAAAAAACTCTTGCGTGTGTTGATCCCCCTCAAAGAAAAAGTCTGCCTCTAAAGAAAAAAGTCCCCACCGTCATGCTTCTATTCCTTTTTGTTCCATTTATATGGCAACCTATCCTTTTCATGGAATATTTTATTTCCTTTTGGGCTATGTACGTGGATATATGGAAAGTGATGTTTTAATTGCAAAGTGGTATTTTAACTTTTATGGAAAGTGCTTTTCTATTTTATATACATCATAATTCAAAAATAAAAAAATAAAAAAAATATTAACAAACCTTTTTAAAGGTAATAATAATAATAATAACTTATCAAATTGGTATAACATATATATATATATATATATATATATATATATATTAAAAAACTTAACTTACCAAAAAAATATATTAAAAGCACTTTAAGAAAATAACCAAATAAAATACAAAATAATTTACTAAAAAAATTTATTAACGTACATATTAGTAAAAACATTTAATAGTAATAATAATAGTAATCATGAAAAGAGATAAGATAATTGATCACATGCAATCTTGTAAAAACAAATAAATAGATAACAATAAACAAATAGCTAAACAAATATAATAAATAAATAACTAAATAAATAAATAGATAAATGAATAAGAAATCAAGCTCATGCAAGTGTTAAGAAATACAAATCATGCGAACTATGCAAGTCATACAGAAGTTATCTAAAAGGTAACATAGGTGGGCTAGGATGCCTAAGTGGACCTAGCATACCAAAGTGGGCCTAGATGTGCCTAAATGAGCTTAGGTGAGTCTAAGTGGGTTAAAGTGGACCTAAGTGAGCTTAGGTGAATCTAAGTGGGTCAAGGTGGACCTAAATTGGTCAAGGTGGACCTAAGTGGGTCAAGGTGGACCTAAGTGGGCTAGGTGTACCTAAGTGGGCCTAAGGTGAGACTAGGTGGGCCTAACTAAGTCTAACCTGAAGTGCACTTAAGTAAAGCCAAATCTAAACTTGAAGGGCAGCCAAGGTCATAATGTGGAACCAGGTAAACCCCTCAACTAAAGTCTCCGAGGTGGCTCAAGAAAGGTAAGTAGCGTGAGTAGCTATGGGCTACCAAGAGATTATTGTAAAGTATTGGTAATGGACTTTAAAACATGTGCTAAAGGAACAAAATTGAGGGTCTACATGTTGCTATAGAAAATTCTAGTCTATAGTAATTACAAAGAATATATACAATGATCAAGCCTTGATTTGAGGAATTCTTATTGCATTAGAATTTTCTTTGGAATCTCCCTTATTGGGTGCATTGAAATAATATCTTCTAGAAATGTTGTTGTTGCTATTGCCAGAATTATCTCTATCATGCCCTTGCAAGAGTGAGCATCCTGGGAGGACACCAATCCTGGACCATAATAAGAGCAACCGTTGGTGTGATAGGGGCTTGGTTAGGGCATCAACAAGTTGATCTTGGGAAGAGACATGAGATACACTAAGATTGCCATTATTGACTTGGTCATGGACAAAATGAAAATCGATCTAAACATGTTTCATACGAGAATGGAAAACAGGATTGACACATAAGTAGGTGGTCCCCACATTATCATAGTATATAGTGGGTTGTTGTGGAAAAGAGACAGTGAGTTCCATGAGTAAAGAACGAATCCATGAAAGTTTAGTAGCAATAAAAGCAACTGCTTGGTACTCTACTTCAATGGATGAACGAGACACAAAGTGTTACTTCTTAGAAGCCCATGAAATTGGATTGTTGTAAAAGAAGACAATATAGGCAATGGTTGACGTCCTATCATCTTTATTCACAGCCCAATTAGCATCAAAGAAGGCATGGAGATGAAGTGGGGAGTTCTTGCGTGAAAAGAGACCCTGTGAGATGGCACATTTCAAGTAACAAAGAAGATGTTTGATAGCAACTCAGTGGGCAGTGGTGGGTTGATGCATGAACTATGAGAGTTTGTTGATTGTGAAAGAAATATTAGGACGTGTAATAAACAAGTACTATTAGCTACCAACAACCTATCGATATTCAGTAGCATCAGAAAGGTTTGCACTATCATGGAGAGATAAAACGGAGTTGGTGGAAAGAGAAATGTGAACTTCCTTAGCACCAGACATTTTGGTACAAGAAAGAACATCCTAAATGTACTTACTTTGAGTAAGTAACAACCCATATGTAGTGGTAAGAACTTCAACACCTAAGAAGTAATGAAGTGCCCAAAGATCTTTAATGGGAAACCTTGTAGATAATTGTTGGACAAAACTTGTAAGAAAAAAGTAGTGATTATCAATGAGAATAAGATTATCCACATAAACAAGCAAATAAGCAATGATTCCATCATAAGCATAAATAAATAAGAAGGTGTCTGATCGAGCATTAGAGAAACCAGTAGAGAGGAAAAAAAATTTCAACTCATTATACCTTGCATGGGGAGCTTGTTTGAGTCCATACAAAGCCTTCTATAATTTTGCAGACATGATCAGGGAAAATTGGATGAACAAAGCCAGGTGGTTGATTCATGTAAACATATTTTGAAAGAGAACCATGAAGAAATGCATTATTCACATCAAGTTGCTAAATAGACCAATTTTGTGAAAGTGTAAGGCAAAGAACAAGGCGAACAATGGTAGGCTTGATAAGTGAACTGAAAGTGTCGATGTAGTCAAGGCCAGGTCGTTGGTGAAAGCCTTCGGCCATAAGACGGGCATTTTATTTAGAAATTGAGCTATCAAGATTTTTCTTAACTCGAAAAACCCACTTGCAACCAATGAGGTTATGTTGAGACACAAGTAGGTTCGATAAGAGAATGGGGTACAGAAATGGTAGAAATAAAAAGGGTTTTAGGTTTGAAAATATTATTTTAAGAACATGTAACCATGGGGTGAGTACGAGTAGGAGGATAATAACATATCTATTATGGTACACTCTGATGAATGAGAGATGGGCGAGGTTTAGTGGAAAAGGGCTCTCATGAACAAGAGCATCACTAGGGGAAGGAGTAGAATCTGACAATGATAAAGATGACAAAGAGAGTGATGGGCAAGAGGGAATGTGGGAGCCTATAGGCAATGGAGAGAATGACCCAAGGGATTTGTGAATAAGGGAAAAAGAAGAATCAATGAGGAGAGGTTGAGAAGATAAGGGTTGAGAGAGATTAAGAATCATAATGGAAAATAAAGGTGTGGGGTTGACTGGTTGGTACCCATTCTGAACATTGTCCAGTGTTAATCTGGACAAGTTTTGGTCAAACAAAGAATAAGGAAAGATATTTTCAAGAAAATCAACATGTCGAGATATGTAAAAACGTTTCGTGGAAGGATCAAAGCAACAATAGGCACTTCGATTCTTTGAGTAACCAAGAAAAACACATGGTTTCGACCTTGGGTCAAGTTTATGTTTAATGTATGGCTTCAACCAAGGATAACAAAGGGACTCAAAAACCCTCAACTTTGACTAATTCGGGGAGCAACCAAACAATTTTGCAAAAGGAGTGTCAAAAGATAATGTGAAAGTGGGCATGCAGTTGATAAGGTATGCAATAGTCATGAAGGCATAAGACCAAAATTGAAAAAGGAGAGAGGCTTGTGTCAGGAGTGTGAGACCAGTTTCTCTAATGTGGTGATGACGACATTCAGAGAATCCATTATGTTCAAGTGTATATGGAGGCCTGATAAAATGACTTATACCATGAGATTCAATTTTTTTTTTTTAAGAGTAATAAACTCACCTCCACCATAGGAAATGATTGGTTTTTGAAAATATTTTTCAACTACTAATTTAAACTTTTTGAACACAGTGGGAACATCTAATTTGAATTTAGTTGGAAACAACCACAAATATTTTGTGAAATGGTCAATGAACACAACATAATAACGAAAACTATCAAATGATTGAATAGGAGATGACCCCCAAACATTTGAACATATTAATTCAAGAGGTACATGACTTGTCAAAGTAGAAACATAAAAAGGAATTTTATGCAACTTATTACATTTGCAAGCATTACAAGCAACTTCACCACGTAAGGAAGAAGACAAAGGTAACTTATCAGATGAGACAATTTGTTGGAGAATTTTGATGAAGGGGTGGCCAAGACGATTGTGTCATTACTTTAAAGAGGTTTCAAGATGGAAAACGCAAGGATAGTTGTCGATGAAGTCACACGTGATGGTCATTCATAGACTCCATCTCGATTACGCCCTATCACTAGTGGTGCCCCGTTTGAAGATCTTTCACCACAAAAGAAAAAGGTAGAAACTCAACTAAGATATGGTTAGATTGACAAAATTTAGAAACAGATACTAAATTCTTTTTCATTGATGGAACACAAAGGACATTAGAAAGGGTAAAAGGTTGAGAGAAATTAGAATAGGGAGAAAAAAGTGTGGTAAAACCAGTGTGAGTTATGTGCAAACTAGTACCATTACCGATCACTATGTCGTCACTACCATCATATTCTGAGTGAAGAGACATATTTTGCAAGTCAGAAGTGACACGATGAGACGCACCAGAATCCATCAACCATCCTATATTAGAGCCATTTGATTATGCTACAAAGTGAGCTCTTAGTTGGAAAGAAAAGAAAGATGGTTGATAGTTGAGTGGAGGTCATGAAAACTGTTGAAAAAATTATTGCAATTATGGCTACAATGACGATGGAAAGACACAAAACCTCAGGCAATGCTTAGCTGTATGACCCTATTCATCACATAGATGACAATACCCTTTATAAGGCTTTGGGTTAAAGTTTCTATTTGGATTCTGACTTTATTTAGTATTGCTATTACCACCAGTGTTGTAAAATCTACCTTACTTATAGGGGTTGTAGTTGCTTCAATTATTGGGATTCTATTTGGTTGCTATATATGTAGTGATGTTGTTTTGTTTTGTTTCAAGCCTTCTCTTTTGAGATAACCTGCATGAGCAAGTAGTTTGTCATGAAGTTCCTTAAAGGTAATAAAGGTCTCACATGCTCTCACAGCAACAACAATCTCCTTGAATTCACTATTGAGACCATCAAGAATGTGTATAATGAGAAAGGTTTCACCAATCGGGGCATCAACAAGTGCTAGAGCATCATCATAATCTTTTGATTATTGAATGTACCGAGTAATAGTGAGAGTGTCATGTGAAAGATGAGTAAGATTTTCCTTTAGATGATGGATCCGAGTATGGGATGGTTTGGCATATGTAGTGGCAAGTTTTTTCCAGGCTGCTTGGGATGATTCAGACAGTGTAATGAATAGTGTAATGAACAGTGTAATGAAAGGAGAAATATATTCAGAAACAAAACCCAAAATTGCATTAAAAATGAGCTAGTCTTGACGAATCCAAAATAGGTAAGCAGGGTTAGGAATTTTAGTATTATTCTCAGTTATGGTTTTTGATGGACAAGGGGTTGATCCATCAATATAAACTTTGAGATTAAGACCAACAACCAACGAGTTGAATTGTGCTCTCCAAGTAGTATAGTTGTTGGATGTAAGTTTCAAGGGGGTTTGAGAAGCAATATTAATGGTGATGATTTGATTTTGAGAATCAAAGAGAAGAGAGGCTATTGAATTGATAGGAAAAGAAACTGACGAACCAGTCATGGTTTTTGGTGTGTTACGAGAAGGCTCTGATACCATAAGAAGAAGAAAGGCGGAGGGTTGAAAGGATAAACAAGAAAGCACACATTGAAAATTCTTATTGATACTATGTTTAAATATACATGAGTGTTGACTTGATGTATATAGCAATACTAAAAAATGTTCCTATCGAAAATTCTAGTCTACAGTAATTACAAAGAATATATACAATGATCAAGCCTTGATTTGAGGAATTCTTATTTTACCATAATTTTCTTTGGAATCTCTTTTATTGGGTGCATTAGAATAATATCTTCTGGAAATATTGTTGTTGCTATTACCAGAATTATCTCTATCAATAATGATAAGGTTGGTATTCTAGCTGGAAGGGGAACTTGTGAGGCCTTGGAGGTCGATTGGCCCCATCGGGGCATATCTTCCGTTCAGCATAGAACCTAGCTTAATGTTTGCTATATCATGATCCTTTTAGTTTATTGTTGGTACTTGAGTATTGCTTTATTTTTTATTTACTTTTGTGGTAGAAAGTTGCAGGCTACATTTTATTGTCTAATGATGACTTTGACCATTGTTGATTGAGTGGAATTTTGGGGTTGAGCCCCAATAGTTCACTTTCTTAGCACTTTCTATCATAACAGAGTGTTGAACCCTTGTTTTATTTTTGTTACCTTCTAACATAGCATAAAGGCTTGCACTTTGCAAGGCTTTGAAAAATTTCTCCATCAAATTTTCTTTGCATTTTTGTAAATGCTGGTACTTTCTTGGATTTTCAGTTTTTCTTCACTATTACTTGTATTTTCTCTTCAGAAATACAATTATTTTACTTTCATTTTCCATTTTAATCACTATTTATCTTGTGGTCCAATTCTAGTTGAATTACGATAATTTGTCCATCATTTTTAACTTTCCTTCAATTTGTATTTGCATTTGTGTTATTGATCTTCAATACAAACTGGCTAGGATTTTGCCTTGGTTTATGAAACTACGAAGAAAGGGACACAAGAATAGGATTTTGATTTTTCTAATATTTTTATTTATTATTTTGATTTTGGATGGGAACCTCTCCTGTATACCACTCTTCTCAAGGAAGTGTTAAGCTCCATTACAAAATTTCATTCTAAAGTTGATTAGTCATTGTCATAAACTATAAAGATTATTAAATTCAAACAAAACTTAATGAAATGGATCGACAATTGTTTGCATCATGGTTTTTTCTATAGTAGCAAAACACCTTTTCTTTATAATTTATCAAATAAATTATAGACAATATTTAATTTATTATTTTATTATTATTATTATTAAAAACATAAAATGGTTTTTTTTTTTTTTTTTTTTTCACCTTGTGATTAAGACTCTTGCATAGCTATGGACCTTATTGAAATGGAAAAGGAGAAAAAAACTTACCCTGATTCAATATGTCATAGTGAATATACTTAGTATGTTTACTGAACTTTGTACTACTACAAGGAAGTGTTATCAGAAATGGACACTAATGGAAAGACCTGCAAATAAAGTGTTTTTGCGAGTTGAAAATCTTAATCGATTAATTTATGGGAGTGATATAGCATGTATGAAGCAACTTAGGATGGATAGATATATTTTCATCATGTTATATTCTATCCTTCTACTATTGGTAAATTAAAGGATTGAAGATATGTTGATGTAGAAGAAATGGTTGCCTTATTTTTACATATTCTTGCACATCATGTAAAGAATCGAGTAATAAAATTTTGATTCTTAAGGTTTAGATCAAGAATCTATTAGTAGGCATTTCAATGCAGTATTGAATGTGGTTATTCCCCTACAAGGAGTATTACTAAAAATTCAAGAACCGGTCTCTAAAAGCTCCACATATGAGAGATAGAAATGGTTTAAGGAATATAAAATATAAATTTAGTTTATGTAGATGTAATTAATTCATAATATAGCAATACTAATTCTTTTATTTGTATAGAATTGTCTAAGAGTTTTAGATGGAACATACATTCAAGTGAATGTACCTGATAGAGACAAGCCAATATCGAACAAGGAAGAATGAAATTGCACAAATGTCATAGGAATTTGTTCTTAGGATATGTAGTTTATTTATAGATTACTAGGTTGGATGGGATCAAGCTTTGATCCAAGTGCTTCAAGATGCAGTTACTAGGGGAAATGGACTAACAGTGCCACATGGTAACTATGTGTTTCTTATAAAATTATTAATTTTTTTAATATATATTTATTTTTTAAAATATATTTTGGAATATTCATTTTAGGTTATTACTATCTTATTGATGATAGCTATACAAATGGAGAGAGATTTCTTGCCCCATATAGAGAGAGGAACACATGCCAACAACCCATGAGGAGTTTTTCAACATAAAACATTTTGTCACAAGAAATGTTATTGAGAGATGTTTTGACTACGTTGGGCTATACTTAAGAGCGCTTGTTTCTATCCAGTGAAGATACAATGTAAACTCATTCTTGCTTGTTGTCTTCTTCATAATCTCATAAAAAGAGAGATGTTTATGGACCCATTGGAACAAGAGTTCGATGTGCAAGACCACCAAGTTGTAGGTGAACCAATAGCTATAATTGAACCATTGGATTAATGGAGTGCTTAGAGAAGAAATTTAGCAATTCAAATGTTATTGATTTTGATTCTATTTCCTTTCTTTTGGTGGTTTTTCTTTTTCCTTGCAAGATATCTCAAACCAGGATTAGCCACAATTAAGAAGAAGAAAGGTAAAGGGTTGCAGGGATAAACAAGAAAGCACACATTGAAAATTCTTATTGATACTATGTTGATGACATGCTGATTTTTGGAACTAACCTAGAGGTCGTGTGTGAGATAAGACATAGGAGAAGTAGAAGTGATTCTAGGAATCAAGATCACTATAATGCCTAATGGGCTTAAACTCTCTCAAGAGCACTATGTTGAAAAGATCTTAAGGAAGTTTGAACCCTTTGGTTGTAAACCAGTGTCAACTCCGTATGATCCCAGCTCATAGTTGAAGAAAAATAGAGAACATAGTGTTGCCCAAACTAAGTATGCTTGTGTTATAGGGAGCCTAATGTACTTAATGAACTATATTGGACATTGTTGATGTAGTAGGTAGGTTGAGTCAGTACATCGAAAGTCCTAATCAGGACCATTGGATTGCTATTAGTAGAGTACTTAAGTATTTGAGAGGCATCATTAACTATGGTTTGTACTATAGTGGATTTCAAGTGTCCTTGAAGGATTTAGTGATACAAATTGGATATTTGATTCAGATGGGATGAAATCCACTAGTGGGTATATTTTTATCTTAGAGGAGGTGTAATTTCTTGGAAGTCTGCCAAGCAAACTTGCATTACTCGATTTACTATGGAGACTGAGTTTATTGCCTTAGAAAGGCAAGTTCTAAGGCTGAGTGCCTTACAAACCTCTTAGCAGATATCTTTTTATGGACAAAGACTAACATTATCTGTGTCATGCATTGTGATAGCCAAACTTCGATTGCTAAGGCTAAGAGTAAAATATTTAATGGGAAAAACAGCATATATGCCTGTTATATCCCTAGAATTTGTTTGGTTAGAGTTGAATTTGGTCGATCCTTTAACCAAACACTAGCTAAGAAACTAGTAGAAAAACATCGAGGGGGATGAGACTTATGCCTATTATAGAAGTCAAGAGTGGTAGTAACCTAACCTGTTAGAATGGAAATTCCATGAAGTAGGTTCATATGGGTAAGAACAAATCACTTGTTAGCTTGAGGGGCTTTATCAGTTATAGTACTTGTATGAAGTCTATCCTATAGTGTAGATGGAGCGTATTTTGCATTGATTTAGGTTGAGTGTTTACTCTTAACGAATATCATATTCCTTATGGGTGGTATGTTTAATGCAGAACATACTTCATGGATTCATTTATATGAGAGTGGAGGTGGGCCTGCTCCTTAATTGTGAGAACTTAGGCAGATTTTTTAGAACTCTCATGAATATCCAAGTAGGGCGCATGACCTATTTGCGCCAACCCATTTGTATAACTCGTAGTTGAGAAACCAATGTTGATAAAAGGTCCCTTAAATTACATCAAGAAACATTGGTTCATAGAAATTTTTTTCACCATATTTTTGTGGTTCAATACTTATTTATCTAAAAACTAGTTCATAGCCTTTGGGCATCAGTATTAATGCACTTGTGTTGATGCATTGGATTCTATTTCCCTCCATACTTTCCTTTTTTCACTTATACACTCTGTGAGGGATTGTAGGAAGAGTGTATAGTAAAAGAGAGTGCACTTTTGGTGTTTTTGCTTATCCCACATGGGAAAAAGAGCAACACCTTAAGTAGGTATATGTACTAACCCACTTTCCTTAGCTTAATAGGCTTGTAGAGAGGTGTAGGCTTCACGAGTTCAGCTACTTTTTACAAAATTCAAAATAATTTTTTTTTTTAAAAATTATTTCTTTATTTCTCATTTAAGTTAGTTTTTATTTGTCTGAGTCTTCTAGTGGGTTGTTTCTTCCGGGAAATGAAGTGGCCAGTCTCAGGTTTTGTACGATAATGGCTCCGTGGTTCTGATTCTATGGGAGAAACCTATTGGGACCCCACATATAAAAGAAGATCACCCTCTCAGCTCTCAACATAGTCATTTCTCTGTTCTCTTATTCTCTATTCTACATCTAGAGCCTTTTTGTGTTCTCTACTGATTACCCCTGCATTCGTCATTGCAACAGCCCCAAGCCTGCACTAACTACTGTAGCTGCTGCACCTGCTGCATATCCTATCCAGCATCCATCTTCACTATCATTGTGGTTGTTGTATTTTCTGCACCTATCTGGAGGATTTGTTAAAAACCCAGGCTGTATAATTCTCATATGCAAAGTGCACCCAAGGTGAGATCCATTGTCTGTTGAATCTTGGAAGTAGACCATTAGCTCCCTAGTGCATCAAGCTTGTCTTCAAGGAGGGTGGATCTACTTTAAGGATAGTGCATCGTCATTATTAAGAAGAGGAAAAGTGGTGCTATCAAACCCTTTTCAAGTTCTTTATAGATGAAGAATTGCATTTCTTGATTTCTATCTAAGGGCCTCTATTATTTTTATATACATATATATATTAAAGAATCAAACCATGGGAAGTCGACATAATTTTAAAAATCAGGCCAGACCCAATAGTCCAACTAGCTGGATTGCTAATTAGATTCCTTTCTTGTTCAGAATAAAGTTTAGTCCTATTCAAATGTGACTTGGTCATGAGTTAGCTGACTTGTGGTTAGCACAATGAATTAATTGGTGGAGTCCATTTTTTTAAGAATTCAAAGCAATATCATTGTGACTATAAAAACTCGACATACTTTTAAAAATTGTGCTAGACCCTAGTTCAACCGGTTGACCCGCCAATCAAATTCCTTTCTTGTTTAGAGTATAGTTTAGTTCTATCCAAATGCTGACTGATCATGAGTTAGCTGACTTGGTGGTTGGTCCAATGAATTAATCGGCCAGTTCCATTTTTTTAATACTTCAAAATAATATAGTTTGACTATAAAAACTCAACATACTTTTAAAAATTAGGCCAGACCCCCAAATCCAATTGGTTGGACTTCCAATCCTTATTCAAAGTAAAGTTTAATTATATTCTAATGTTGACTTGGTCATGAGTTAGCCGACCTAGTGGTTGGCCCGACGGATTAACTAATTGATTTCATTTGTTTTAATACTTCAAAACAAAATCATTTTGACTATAAACCACGTCATTTTGCACATACCTTGAGTTCAAAAATTGATATTAGGAAATTTTTTTATTGAAAATAATTAGTTTTATATTTAGTTATTTTAATTATTATTATGAAATTAAAAACATTTTTGTTTTCCAAGTATATATATATATTATATATACAGACAGGGTTTCCTGATAACTCCAATGTACTTGGTTTTGGTTTGATAGACAAGGTTTCCTGATAACTCCAATGTACTTAGTTGTGGTTTGATAGACAAGGTTTTCTGATAACTTCAATGTACTTAGTTGTGGTTTGATAGACAAGGTTTCCTTATAACTCCAATGTACTTAGTTTGGTTTTACGTTGATGATGAGCCGCCGGCCAAATATGAAGGGGAAAAAAAAAAGGGAAGATTTTGGGTAGTTGATTGTGACACCAATGCATAGACAAATCAAGTGGCTAGAAAGTTGATTTCTAAGCAGCTTTGCTCCTTGGGTTGTAATTTTATCTTCAGAAACTTGGGGATACCCCAAACCAAAGAAGCGTCTCTCTCTGCATCTGAACTTATGATGCTGAGAGAAGTAAAACTTGTGGGGGTAGGCCTCATAACACTCCTCCACTTTAGTTTTCTTTCATTTTGCGCTGCTAGTGAAAACCAGCCCTGCAGGACCTCTTCTTGCGGAGATATTCAAAACATCAGCTACCCATTTCGATTAAAAGGTGACCCGCTTGGCTGTGGTCATCCTGATCCTGCATACGAATTGGCTTGTGAAAACAGCCGTACAATCTTATATGGGAAATACCATGTTGCGGAGATCAACTACGATAACTATACCATCAGAGTTGTAGTTGTTGGGCTAGAGAAGAGCAACTGTTTCTCCCTTCCTCTCTATTCCTTGACAATGAATGATCTATATGTACATGAGTATGAATATCTTGATGAACTGGATACTGTACTTTTGATGAACTGTGCAAGACCAATCTTTGATCAATACTACATTCCTATTGTTCCCTGCAACCGCACCGATGCTACTTTCTCTTCCTCACAACCATATGCTTATGCGCTCGCTGGAGGCTACAAGCAGGTGAAAGATCTTCCATATTCGTGCACCATTGGCTCGACTGTTGTTACTCGCAGTTTCATGGCTGTTTCAGAGCCCTGCAATCTTTCAAGCTCAGATTTGCAAGAAAAGCTGCTTATGGGGCTCCAGCTTTCATTTTTGAGGTCCCGCTGCCTTGAATGCCCAGCGAATGACAGCTGGTGCAAAACAAATTTCAGCAACAACACTATACGATGCCTGGATAATACTAGAAGAAACTGTAAGTACTGAAAATTTTCAAATCAAATGGCTGATGAACACTTATATCAATTTTAAAACAAAAAAGAAAAAAAAAAATCATTGGAAATCCAACTATACATTGCAATTATAAGTAAATAGGATAACCAAATGCAATCTTATGTTCGCAAGGGTCTTTAATTTCTATTACTAATTTTAGTTGCTTGGTTTAATCATGCAGGGCTTCAGAAGTTGAAAGATGTACTGGTGTCAGTGGGGTGGTTTTTTTGTAAGGCCTTTGGAGTTTCTTTTATCGTCTTTCATTTTTAGCTTTTGCCAACTATATGCCTTTCTCATTTTGAATTTTGTATCTTCTCTTGTTAACAGTTGAAACACTTAGAAGTCCCTATACAACCCAAGGTAATCCTTAATAGTTCCAATTATTGACAGCTCATTTTATTTAAAAATCTTGAAATTGTTGCCATGATTTTAACAATTATATTCTCGGAAGACAAACTTTTTTCTTTTTTGTTTTAAATGAAGTGTTGTTTAACACTTGGCTTTGTATGTAAATGTAGACTGTACAATTATTTTTCGTTTCTGGTAATAAGGCTTTCAATCTTCTATAGCTAATAGTACTGCTGATTACTGGCTTTAATCATGCAGGACGTGAAGTTGCTTTTTACCAATCTGGGTATTCTAGGACCATTGCAATTGGTACGGCTTTGATAGTTCCTTCCATCATTTTCCATGATTTACAAATTGAACCTTTCATCGTCATGCTTCATATTTTCTAATGTTGTATTTACTTTTTCTCTAATAATAACAATCCCTCTTTTATGTGCCTCATTTCTAATTTAGTCTATGTTCTCTCTTATTAGGTGCCTGGTTTCTTGAAAAGACCGGTAAGACTTCAAAGTTCCGATTCTTACTTTGGTGTGGGATGAACATGATCAGTTTTTTGTCTATCATTGGGAATAATTCTTGCTTTCAAGATTACAGATTGCAAAATTCTTTTGCTTGAATAAAGGATTTCTCTTGGTTCGGTTGATCGAAATTGGATTTGAATTGAAATTTCAGTTCTATGAAATTCAAACTTTTACTTTTTCCATGGAATTATCTTTTTGAATTTGAAATCATTTCATTTAATCCATGTCCATGGAATATAATGAATTCAAAATACTGAAAATTGAAATTTTGTGCAAGCAAGTGCGTCTAGTTTCCTCTCCCATTGAAACAAATGTATTTGTTTGATTTGATAACTAAATACCTGTGGTTATAAACTCTAAAATATTCATTTTTTCATGTTGATCTATTAGTCATAGCAATCATTGGAGGACGCTTTCTACTTGGGATATCTTGTCTTTTTGGCTATTTAATCTACAAGTTTCGACGGAGACATTTATCATTAGATGATGATATTGAAGAGTTTCTTCAAAATCACAAGAATCTCCAACCCATCAGGTACTCATATTCACATTTAAAGAAAATAACCAACAATTTCAGGAATAAGTTAGGCCAAGGAGGCTTTGGCTCTGTGTACAAAGGAATACTTCAGAGTGGCCGCATTGTAGCAGTAAAAGTATTGGTCATGTCAAAAGCCAATGGACAAGATTTTATCAATGAAATCGCCACGATTGGAAGGATTCACCATGTTAATATAGTACAACTTGTTGGATTTTGCGTACAAGGATCAAAATGGGCCCTTATATATGACTTTATGCCAAATGGGTCACTTGATAAGTTTATCTTCCTTAAAGGAGAAAAACACATTCCTTTAAGTTGGGACAGATTGTACAAAATTGCACTTGGAGTAGGGCATGGGATTGAATACTTACATCAAGGGTGTGACATGCAAATTCTGCATTTTGATATTAAGCCACACAATATTCTTTTGGATGAAGACTTTACACCAAAAGTTTCGGATTTTGGCCTTGCAAAATTGTATTCAACAAATGAAAGTGTTGTATCTCTCACTGCAGCTCGAGGAACATTAGGATACATTGCTCCAGAGTTGTTTTATAAAAACATTGGACATGTGTCGTACAAGGCTGATGTTTATAGTTTTGGAATGTTGTTGATGGAAATGGTGGGAAAACAAAGACATTTTAGTAGACATCAAGAGCAAGATCTAAGTGAATTATTCTTCCCATCATGGATTTATGACCGAATTGAACAAGGAGAAGATATGGAAATGGGAGATGTCACAGAGGATGAAAAGAAATATATATGGAAGATGGTCATAGTTGCATTGTGGTGTGTGCAAATGAAGCCCATGGACCGTCCTTCTATGAGCAAAGCACTCGACATGTTGGAAGGTGATGTTGAACTATTGCAACTACCTCCTAAACCTACCTTATATTCTCATGAAATATCAGCTTTGGATCGGGAGAACAAACCAATGAGGGTTCCAATTTCCTCACATAATGCAAGTATTACAATTAGCTTAGATGGGAGATAACTCAACAATGTATCTACTTGTAAATGTTCTCTCTCTCTCTCTCTCTCTCTCTCTCTCTCTATATATATATATATATATATATATATGCAAATTAATGTGCCATCCAAACAACATGTAAGCCAATTCCCTTTGTTTTTAAATTCTTAGGTATATATAGTTATAAAGCTTGGAGAGGTTTGACTAATTTATTTTGTAATGCATCGATTAGTAGCAACCCTCACAATTCAAAATTCATAGGCCAATTTTCAGCATTTCTTCTTAGTTGATATGTAGGATGATTGATAGGAATGCATTTTTATATGATGAAAATCACAATGCTAAATTGATGTAACTTCTACCTCGAAATGGGGTTGTTTATTGAATTTTTATTTTTGAATGAAATGAATATGAAATACCCTGACAAAGGGTTTAAAAAGAGTTTAAGATCTTTTAACCATGTGAGATGCAAGAAAGGCAGAAACTACTTTTTATAGGGGAATATTATGGGTAAATCTGGCACTGGGGTAGTAAAAATATTATGTGTTGGAAGGCTGCCATATTGCTCTTAGTCAATGAGAATGGTGGTGCTGGAATAGCAAGAGGATAGGATTTATGTTTGTGTATTGCAAAAGCTTAGGTTAAGAAAAGAGAATAAAAATGTCACTTTTCCTTTCCGACATAATTGTCTTAGAAAAAATATTATGTTAATAACAAATACTTTTAAAAGTGTACAAGACTAATCAAGTAAAAATAAAAATATACGGTTTTAGTTTGAAATTCATGCAAGGCTTGACAAAAAGTAACATACTCAATGTTATCAATTTCGATACGTAGACCAAATGATATAATGAAAGCAAAAGTTCCTTGATTCATGGAGATATAGAATAACATATAAGTTATCATGCTTGCATATCCACCATTTAAGTCTCCAATTGTCATTTATTTCTTTACAAATTGTGATAATTTTTCCTATGAAGTATCTTTGATATCAAGACAATCCATAAGTTCCCTTTAAAGCCATTCATTAATTCTCCTGGTCCATTTATTATATATATATATTTTTTTTTAAAAAATCTCTCTCACAAACAATATTATCTAAATAGCAATAATAACCTAACATTGATGAATGAGTACAACATGGTCCATATCTAGGTTGCACGCTCATAATAATAAAAAGGATAAACTAGTTTTCACTCTATTAATTCTGAGATGACTACCAACTCTTGTTGAAGAGATCTTTTACACCTTCTGATGTTTGTTCTTGTTGAATCTATGGAAGCAAAAGGGTTGGGTGTCATGGTTAAATTGTCTCTTGCTTCCAACATTTGACTCAACTTTTATAAAAGAGCGATCTATTAGATACCATTGAATGCACCAAAGTCCCATAATTGTTAGCTTCTTCACAATTTTAATGTCTTCATCTTCCTCAATTCGAATACACACCTCTTCCCCCGTATCTAACTGATTATAAACCCATTCTGGGAAGTATATTTGGCTATTATTCTCCATTGTGACATCAATATTCTTCCTTCCTCCTACCATTTCCAGTAGCAACATTCTAAATCTATAAATATTTGACTTAGAGGACACATTTCCAAAGTTCCTTGATAATACTTTTGGTGCAATATAGCCCATGGTCCCTCTTGTTGTTATGATTGAAACACTTTGTTCCCTGGAACACAATTTAGCTAGACCAAAATCAAAGATTTTTAGATTGAAGTTTTGATCAAGCAAAATATTATGAGGTTTGATATCAAATGGAGAATTCTTTTATCACAACCTTGGTGAATATACTCAATTCCTTTGGCTATACCTAAAGCAATATTTTGAAGCTTCTCCCACCTAAGTTAACAAACCTTCACAAATTTTGAAAATATATACTTCTCCAAAGATTCATTTGGTAAGAACTCATAAATTAAAGCTCGTTTAACTCCATCAGCACAAAATCCAACCAAGCGAACCACATTAACATGATGGATCCTACCCATTGTTCCCAGTTCATTAATGAACTCTTCTCCATTTTCTTTTGAATTGTTTAGGATCTTTACTACAACAAGAACATCACTAGAAAGTTTTCCTTTATACCCAATTCCATAACCTCCTTGACCTTATTTTTCCTTTAAATGATTTGTAATCTTCTTAACATCAACGTAGGAGTATCTTGAGGGCTTGAGAGCTTTATAGTCTTCTAAAGCCTGTTCTATCTTTTTTATATTCTTTTCTTTCTAATTTATTTGAGCTATACACATGATAATGTGATGACTACAAGCATCAGAAGACAGAAAACTACGGATTACCGCTGCATGTGATCAGAAAAAAAAATAAAATAAAAGAAAGAAAAGGTTTTTCTAAATAGATGTTAAAAGAGTCAATCGAATACTAATCTTGTCACTCTTCCTAATCCTTAATCAAAAGGAAGTATGAGTGAGTAGAAAGATACCTATAACCAGTTTGTTTTTTAAGACACCTGTAAGGAAAATAATACAATTATTTGATTGTTAAGCTTGGTAAGCCCCTCTAATCACTACTATGTGTGTCATAGTGGTCACCATGGATCTACCATATTGGTTCAATCCTAAGTTAAGAAAATAATAATAAAAATAAGAGTTCAAGCATGGGAATTTTGGCTTCACGTTTTCCTCAGTAATGATTACCTTTTCAAACATAAAATGCAAAAAGTCAAATAAAAGAAAAATATATATGAGGTACAAGGTGTAGTTTGTTTTATTTGAGGAACAATTGAACAAGGTATAGTCACTTAGCTTGTTGGAAGGTATAAGTTTGAACCGGAAGGGAGAAGCAGACAAAGTAAGGTTTTGAAGCTATCTTTGAAGGCAAAAATCTGGGTTATTTTCTATTGCCTTCCATAATAATATATGAGGTACTACTTATTATCTTTCACTTTTGGTGTTGTTTGGCTTAGAGGAAAATTATTTTCTTACCAAAAATGTAAGGACTTCCTCGTGTGACCACGTGGCAGACTACCTTGGCTCCATGTGGCATCCTTCTATTTCTGTCCAGACGAACAGAACCAGATCCGAATATCCAATCCCAATTAGAAGTACCAATGGCCTGTTACACAGAGTTCCTTTGAAACTTCGCAATGCATTCCGAGTAGGTTTCCTGACCCACTCTCCTAAGCAATCATTCTGCTTGTGTTAGAAGCACGCTTAATGGGACGTCACCCTGTATCCATAGGCGGCCTGCCACACGCTGCACCATACCACCCACTGGCTGAGGTGACAGGTGAACCATCAGGTCGCCCCCTTTAGCGATCCCTAGCAGCCGCCTAAAGGTGATGATTGCTCTATCACCCACTGTGTTGTCATCATGACTACGAAAGTCAAGAAGTCATCTCAACACAGAGGTGACATTGTTCCAAACCCTATAAAAGCTCTCCTCCAGCTCGAAACCAAGGTACGCGCGTGCGCGCACACATGAGGGAGGCTCCTTCTTAGCTTCTAAAAGGGGGCAACCTCTAGAATTGGCTTTAATCATCTAACTTGAGCTTTGGAGGGTGTGTCTAGACAACTTATTCAGACATCTTTTGAAGGAAAAAAAAGGAGAAGCATTACTTCCAATTGACTTGGCTTCAACATTAACGTCGATTGTGGGAAGAACAAAACAAAGATGTCCACACCCTCAAGGAGTCGGTCATCAACCATAGGCGATGAACGTTACTTCGACTGGCGTGAGAGTATGGAAAGACGCCAGCGAGAAAGCGAGCAACAAGTACAAGCCTTGCTTCAAGAAAAAAGGAGGCTTAAGGAGGAGAATGAAGTGTTAAGGATTCAAGCGCCTTCATCAGGCCCTCCTCACAATCGGCAACTAAGGAGCCAACGAACGAACTCCAGGTAGAACCAGGAGGCCACATACCCTAGAAACACAGAGCCCTTCTCTGACATGCATGGTGTATAGCCTGATGAAAGACCCTTGCCAGCCTATCACGCACCACAGGATAAAAACTCGGACTCCACTCGTATCTCATCAAAGAGGCAACACGACAGGAAGTCCCAGTTATACGTGATGTGCGTAAGGTTAGGACCACAAACACCCAGTATGGAGAAGTCGTGTGCAACTACAGCCTAGGAGGCGTATCCTGGCCCCTCAGCTACACCAATCATGCCGGACTGTCCTCCACACCCACCACTACAACAAATTGGAGGGGATGTGGCAAATTGAGGCCCCCCAGCTCCATCAGCAGGCGGTTGGATGACATGCTCTCCACACCTTTCAGCTCTTGCATTATCAATTACAAGCCCTCAAGAGGGTTCATCGTGTCAAAATTCTCCATGTACGATGGATCCAGTGACCCGTTTGATCATATCATGCACTACAGACAACTCATGACCCTTGATATAGGGAATGATGCGTTGTTATGCAAAGTATTTCCCGCCAACCTCCAAGGTGAAGCTCTTTTATGGTTCCACCGCCTCCCAATGAATTTTGTCGATAATTTTTGGGATCTATCAGAGGCCTTCGTGGGGCAGTATTTGTGCTCAACGCGATATAAGCAAAATATCAACACCCTGTAAAACATAAAAATGCAAGAGAATGAATTGCTGAGAGAATTCGTAAAATGATTCTAGCAAGCTGTACTCCAAGTAGAATCCTACAGCATGGATGATGTCCTTCAAATCTTTAAGCAGAGTACCTGCCCGAGCACACCATTCTTCGAGTCCCTTACTAAAAAGCCCCCCATGACTATGGATGATCTGTTTAGACGGGTGAACAAATATTCTATTCTTGAAGATGATGTCTGTGCAGCCACACAGCAGATCTTAGTCACTGGCCAATCGGCCAAGAACAACATGGTTACGAATCCCAAAACCACAAGCTAACAAAGGCAACCAAGCAGGGGGCAAGGCAAACAGCGTCAGCTGGACCAGTCCAATCTCACCCCCCTCAACGTGTCATATGAGAAACTCCTCCCTATGATCCACAAGCTATCCGACTTTAGGTGGCCAGAGCCCCTAAAAATGGACCTAGCCAAGAGAGATCGCAACAAAAAATGTGCCTACCATAAAAAACACGGGCATACTATGGAGCAATTTAGGAGTCTCCACTACTTCGTGAAAAAACTTATGAAAGTTAGACACTTGAAACAGTAGGTCCGCTCAAAAGTTAAAAGTGGGAGACATCTCGGGGTCCGGCTACCACGGCCCCCACAGCTTCCGTTGCTTTTAGGGTCGTGATCAACTATATCCATGATGGACCCCTCGATGAAGAATACAACTCCAAATGAAAGAGACAAAGGCTGCTTTGAGCTGCCTCTGTACGGGAGCAGGTTAGCTCCATCCGGCGTAGATTGACCAACAGGAGCGCTCACCCAATAGATGAGGTAATCACCTTTCCCCCAATAGATCCTAACTGAATATTGCAACCACACCGAGATGCCCTTATCCTAATGTTGGGAATCAGTGACTTTGATGTAAGGCAAATCTTGGTCGATCTGGGTAGCTCACCAGACCTCTTACAGGTATCTATGATCAAACAAATGGGATTTATGCCCTTGAATCTGGAAAATCCTGGGACGATATTGTCAGGATTCAATGGGGCTTCTACAATGTCCTTGGGCGACATCGTGTTACTAGTCCAAGCTGGCCCTGTTACCCTTAACGTGCAGTTCTCAGTGGTAGCGAACCTATCCCTATTCAATGCCATATTGGGGCGCGCCTGGTTGCATGGCATGAAATCCATCCCTTCTACTTATCATCAGATGGTGAGTTATCTCATTGAAGACGGGCAGATCAATCTCTATGGTAGCTAATTGGTAACCCGATAGTGCTACCAAGTGGCATGGGAGGCCGAACCCAATGGTGATCATGAACCTCCCCCTGAACAAGCAAGCTTGCCCAGTTAATAGCAATTACAGTACCCAACGACTAAGGATCTCTCGATAGTCGATCCCTTGCAAACCATTTAGATCTCAAAGAAATATGGTCACTTTACTTAGTCCAGTTCCCTTTTAGAACCAAATAAGGCACGATGCCTCAAAGGGATGCTTCAACAAAACAAAGATGTTTTCGCATGGACCCACTCTGACATGCCCGGGATTCACTCGTCGATTGCCTCCCACCAACTTAACATCCTGCCATCATCAAGACCTATTCGCTAGAAGGTTCGACGGTTTCACCCGGATAGGCAAAGAATCATTCAAGACGATATAGACAAGTTACTAGTGGCCGGATTTATTAGGGAAGTTGAGTATCCAAACCGGTTGGCAAACGTGGTGGTAGTCCCCAAAAATGGGGGAAATGGCGAGTCTATGTCGATTACACTAACCTCAATGACACATGCCCCAAAGATAGCTTTCTCTTACCATGGATAGACCAAATAGTGGACTCCACTGTTGGGCACGGAATGCTCTCTTTCCTAGATGCCTTTTTCGGGTACCATCAGATTCCCATGTCCCCTACAGATGAAAAAAAAATTGTCTTCATAACACCATATAGACTTTATTGTCACAAGGTCATGCTGTTTGGACTCAAAAACACTAGAGCCATTTACCAAAGGTTGATGACTAAAATCTTCAAGCCTCTAATCGGGCACATGGTGGAGGTATACATTGATGACATCATGGTTAAAAGAAAAACCAGGGACGAACATGACTAG
Organism: Vitis riparia; assembly: GCF_004353265.1. Classification (NCBI taxonomy): domain Eukaryota; kingdom Viridiplantae; phylum Streptophyta; class Magnoliopsida; order Vitales; family Vitaceae; genus Vitis; species Vitis riparia. Next base: position 7,909,175 of record NC_048446.1, read on the forward strand.
CACTTAGAAGAAGTCTTTCACTTATTGAGAAAGTATGGTATGAAGCTCAATTCGTCTAAATGCATCTTTGGGGTAAGTGCAGGCAAGTTCTTGGGGTTTATGGTCACTTAAAGGGGGATAGAAGTCAACCCAGATCAAATCAAAGCTATCATGGAAAGATCCACCCTTAGTAGTAAGAAAGAGCTACAGCGCCTCAATGGCATACTCGTTGCACTAGGGTGCTTCATAGCCTGGTTTACAGACAAACTAAGGCCCTTCTTCCTAGTGCTTAAGGGTGCCAGCGTGACAGGATGGACGAAAGATTGTCAGTCTGCATTTGAAGAAATCAAGCATTATCTTGTCTCTTCTCCTCCCTCTAGTCAAGGCGTTCCTGGCGAGCTTTGGTGTCTACTTCACGCTCCATTTCGTAGAATGGGAGATCCTTCAAGACGTAATGCTCCCTGATCACCACAACCTTAGGGAGTCGTCTAGGAATGATGGGAATAACATATGGTTGGGGCTCCAAGATAACCGCAAGCAAGTTCCGAGCAGTAAGAAACGTTTGAAGGTTCCTTTTATTTGCAATGATTTTGAACAACTTGTTCAAATGGACGAACGAAGCTTTCTCCACCCACTCCACCAGACGACCTCTTCTATCCTTACTTGCACCAACCAAAATAGAAAATGTTAGCATTCAATTAGCATCGGTTCAATAGAAAAAAAACCAGGAGAAAGAGCACTCAAAGCCATCCCTACCAGGAATTTTCAGTGAAAATTTAGTGCGAAAATCCCTTTTCGAATGCTTTATTAAGCTAGCCCATGGTCCTTGGACCAGTACATGTCCTTTGGCTACCCCCCTATTCAAATAAGGAAGACCCATCACCAGTTGTAGGGACGAGATATGGGCAAACATGCTAAATATATCATTTTTGCCCTTCTTAATACTATAGACAAAGAGAACCTCTAACAGGGAGAGGTCCAAATGGAAGAGCATGTTCAAGATGTTGCATCCCATTAGCACCCGAACAATGTTAGGATGAATGTAGGTTGGAGGGATTTGGGTGTAATGCAAGAATTGCTTGAAGAGAGACGAGAGAGGAAAATGGAGCCCCCCGTTGAATTGCTCATTGCTAAAGAAGATGGCACCATGAGCTGCCTTCTCGGTGGACGTTGGATCTCCATCCACCAACTGAACGGAGACACCATTAGGAATGAAGAAACGTTCACGAAATTCCCACTCATTAAGAGGCTCGGTAGGCTTCCCGGAACTAGGGCATCCAAAAATCACACCTGTCCGACTACCCTTTTCGTCTTGCCCAACCGCACTGGATGAGGCGGTGTCCTTTTTCGCAAGCATCTTGGAGCAATGGGCTGAGTTGGACCTGCATGACATAATGCCGATAGTTAGAAAGCAACTACCCGACCCTACTACCAAAAGGCAGTGCCCTAAGACATCCAACGGGCTAACATGCTAGATTTAGGGACTGCCCAAATCAAGGAACGCAACTCCGCTCGTCAATCCCCAATCCTAATCAAGAATTTTCCCACTATGACACCCAGACACACAAAAGAAGGATAAACGCCATGCAGACTCAATAGAGCCTCAAAGCACAAAAAAAAAAAACCTAACCCTAACAGAGGTTAGCTAGGTGCACCGCCGACGAGACCTACTATCCCAGGAAAGTTATGCCTCCTTTTCTATAGACCTTGGAATAACCACTTTCTAGTCGATTGGAACTTTCAAGCATAAGAACAGTTCCCAATCACAAACCAACATCACAACCAAGGAAAAATGGGAAATCGAGGGCACCAGAGAAGAATGAAGAACATACCTGGCAAGTACTTTCAGCAAATTACAAAGACAAACCACGAGTGCCGAGATAAACCAATCGAAAAATCATTGGGAAAGAAGTATTGCAACACGAGGGCAATAATCGTTGCCTCGATATGGGAAGTGCAGAGCAAATGGAAGACAAAAAGTAGACTCAAGGGAGAAACGACAAAGAAGAGTGCTTCCTAGGGATTAATTTCTTATTTATAGGGGCAAAACCCCTAGGAACCCCAAACGACATGGCGCCCAGAAACGCACCACTCGAGGTGACATGCCGCCTAGCAAAACTTCAATAATGACACCCCTCCATAAATGCCCCTCCCGGATGCCACGTGTCATGCGGTCATTGAAGAGGTTTGAAAAATGTTTTAACCCGCCTTTTCTGTCCGGACAAAACAATCAGGTTAAAAAGGGGCATTGTAGGGACTTCCCCATGTCACCACGTGGCAAACTACCTTGGCCCCACATGACATCCTTCTATTTCTGTTAGGACGAACATAACCAGATCCAAATATCCAATTCGGAATAGAAATACCAATGGCCAGTTACATGGAGTTCCTCTAAAACTACGCAATGCATTCCGAGTAGGTTTCTTGACCCACTCCCACGAGCAATCATTCTTCTTGCGTCAGAAGCACGCTCGATGGGATGTCACCCTGTCTCCGTAGGCGACTTGCCACACGCTGCACCATACTGCTTGATAGCTGAGGTGACAGGTGAACCATCATGACTACGAAAGTCAAGAAGTCATTTTAACACAGAGGTGACACTATTCCAGACCCTATAAAGTTCTCTTCCAGCTCAAAACCAAGGTACCGCACACACATGAGAGAGACTCCTTCTTAGCTTCTAAAAGGGCCACCTCTAAAATTGGCTTTAATCATCTGACTTGAGCTTCAGATGGTGTATCTAGACAACCTGTTCGGACATCTTTTGTAGGACAAAAGGGAGAAGCATTACTTCCTGTTGACCTGACATCAACAAAAAAATATAATAATATTTGCCTACACACAATGGAGAATGTTTTTGATTTTGAAACTCTTATAAAAAAAATTAGGGAAAGTGTAAAGTATTTGAAACTAACATATTTGTTTATGGGATATATTCATATTGCAACATATAATATTTAATTGAAAATGTTATAATTAAAATTGGAGAATTAATACATATTATATGAATCATAATTTCATTCTCTTAGATCCATTCTATCTTAAGATTTCCAACTTTTCGTTTTTATTTTTATTTTTGGTTTTAATTACTTAGAATAATTTTGAATTCAAAAAACTGATCTAATTAATTGCATATTAAATCAAAACATTGTAAAATATTATGTTTGTAATTAAGTAATAAAAGTGTACATAAAATAAAAAAACTCTTACTCATTTGCATAATAAAAAAGTTAAACTTTATTCACTATTCATTTTAAATAAAATATTATTAAAAATTATTATTATTAATTTTTAACCAAAAAAAATTATGAAGATGTTTTAATATCCTTATGTCTTTAATATATACTAAAATAGTTTTTTTTTATATAAAAAATATAAGTTATAATTTTATTTACTAGTACAAAAATTGTATATAATGACGTTCCCTTTCTTGGCACTTTTAAAAAGAGTCAATATTTAATATAATTTGTAACACATAATGGCGCTTGGCAGAGACCTGATATATTATGGCACTTACTTTAGAAATTCTTGTCACTTCCCACAAGCGTTCTTAAATAATTCTTGTTTTCATTTCCTTGACACTTTGTAAAGCGTCATTTCCTAACACCCTATATATAGTATATACCCATTTATGAAATTTTATCTATACCGCCAAATAGGTCGAGCTCCTTTTCATACCCACCAAATAGATTGATGAGATACTGAATATCTACCGACAATATAGATTGATGAGATACTGAAGATCTACCAACAATATATTTTTCACACTAGTACCAACACTCATGGCAATCTGATTCGTTCCCAATTGGTGTCTCAGCTGATTCATGTCCAGCTGGTGCTCCTTGACTGAGGGAGTGATCAACAAAATTTATAACCTATATCACCATGCATTAGGATAGCCTTAGCTAGCATAGCATAGTGGCTCTAGAGTCGTTCACTGGGAAGGGTTTTCAACTCACAACTGATACCAATTCAGAGTTAAATTGGTGCTTTTTCATTTCAAGGTTAGCTTAAGAAAACATAAAGATGTTTGAGTGTAAAAGGTTTGGTTTTAAACTAACCAAAAATAAAGTAAGGGAAATTACTTATGAAGAAAAACATTCCTTGGAGGTTTGGGTTCATAGGGGAGATTCCTCATGCAAAAACAGAGTTCCGTTCATTTAATTCATTTCCTCGCATTAGAGAATTAACATATAGTCAATTCTCTAACCAGTGCTGTACAGATGCATCCCTTTAATGGATTTCAGCTCTAATTCCTTCTCACTGATGCAACTTGCAATGGCTCGTACCTCTCACCTAGCATTTGCCATTCAAGATGATCTTTAACTTTGGACTTCCTTTCTCAAGCTCGCAAGAGATAACTAATGGATGTCTCCTTAGAGTCCAAAAGCTTACCAAGTGTTGGCAATTCTAGAAAATCCTACCTTCAAGTCACTTCCCAAAAGCTCGCAAGAGATAAACAAGTGCATCTCAATGGATGGAGATCACTTGCCTTACCAAGTGTTGGCTCAAGTGACTTGAAGGTGTTTTAAGTTAACTAAAAACATAGAAATCATTAAAGGATCATACTTTCTCTTCATTAATGGTTGAAACCACAAAGCTATAAATTCTTGCACTTGGAACCTTTCCCTGCAACCTTAGCTCCAAGGAACTAAAAGTCTAGCCACTCATTCTCTGAGGAAACTTCCTCAGAGCTTGTTTGGCTAGAAAATAAAAAGAATGAAGAAACAAAAAAATATATATGAAAAGCAGAGCAAGTGCTCTGTAGATATATTACTTATACAAAAGGTTGTCTCTCAAAACAAGCTCCCTAGAATGTACATCCCCCCTGCGTAAAGGAAATTATAAACTATATATAAGAGGTTATTCACCCCTCTGTTCTTACTTAAAGACTAAGGAATCCTATGATAGGTGGGTTACAAGGAGACTTTGGGGATTTAGACATCAAATATCTAAAGCAAAATATCCCAACATATCTCAAAATGTCGGTCGAAAATATCGGGAAGCTTCAAGAGAACACTGCAGCTGTGCATGATGGAGACTTGGTTGTCAGTGTTATCAGAGTTTGCTTTTGATTGCGGGCGGAAATGGATCCGACGAATCGCAAGTGTCTAACGAGCCAAGCTGTCCGGAGAATCTGAATTGGCGGCTGCGGCTGCGGATGCGGATGCTCTCCGGGTAAGCGCAATAAGATGATCTGGACATGTCTATCTGGGGAAGTTGAAATGCCTTCCTCTCCCATCCGGCGTCAGGTGCCGGATGTAAAACATCCGGAGAAGGTGGAATATTGACCGGGATAAAATTCCGGATGTGAGATATCCGGAGAAGATGAAACGTCGCAAGGGGGACCATCTGCGTGTATAAGGTGTAGGGACTCATCCGGCTGATGACACGGAGCGCGCATTGCTATCCGGCGCAACTCCATCCAGATTCCCTCAGGGGACACGCGCCGCATTCCTATCCGGCGCAACTTCATCCAAATTCCCCAAGAGGACATGCACCACCATGCTATCCGACACTTGTGAACATCACACTCCTGATGATAGCATATCTTATCCGGATATGTTGTCCGGATCATTGACTACAGTGAGCAAGCCTTACTACAGCCCACGTTCTGCCGCTCTCCAATGGTGTGTCCGGACGCCTTGTCCGGACATCTTTTGCCATGGATTCCAAAGAATCTCTCCTCAATCTCGAATTGCTTTGGTGATAAAAAAAGCTATCAAAACACCAAAACTTAACACAATTTGATTAGAATTGATTGCAAGGGTCCTTAATATGTTAATTGGGTTAAAAGGTGATAACTACTACTCAAAAGTGTTTAAAAGAGTTAATTACAAGCTATCAAATAGCACTTTTTGAGTAGTAATCACAATCCATGAATGATCTCTGTCATGCTACTCTCTAACACATCATTTGACTCTAGTCATTTCACACTTTACACCTCTTTTCCATTCCTTGTGTTTTATTTCACTATATTTTCTTCTTCTTTTTTTAGCCCTATTCTTCTGATCTGTGCCTTTTGCTTTCTCTTCTATTTAGATTCACATTGAAACTGAAGATCAACAATCTCGTTTTCTGTAAGATCTCGATTTTTTCTATTTCCTCTGGTTCGTTAATCTTTATCTCTTTAAGACGTTTGATTTTTTTTTTATATAATTTGTTTGCAATTTGTAGATTTGCTGAAACTGAAGATAGCAATTTCGTTTTCCATAAGATCTTAATTTTTTCTATTTCCCTTGGTTTGTAAATCTTGCTCTCTTAAGGCATTTGATTTTTTTTTTTTCTTTATTTGTTTGAGGTTTGCAGATTTGCTGAAACTAAAGATAACAATCTTGTTTTCTACAAGATTTTTTTTTTTTTTTTTCTATTTCTCCTGGTTTGTTATTCTTTCCCTCTCAAGGCACTTGATTTTTTTTTTCTTTTATTTTGTTTAGAGTTTGTAGATTTGGTATAATTGTTTGAGTAGTGGATTTGCCTGTAATAAAGGAAGTTGTTGGGAAATTTTGCAATTCTTCATAAATTAATCGGTGCGAGCTTGAGCTAATCTAAATTCTCTCTTGTTTATGCCTTTCATTTTTCTTTTAATTTCAATTCTTAATAAACTAGATTGATGACGAATTGTATTGGAGTTGAAAATTGCATGCTACTTATTTGGTAATGGTTTAATTTTTTTTTTAAGGGATTTTATCATTATATTCTATTTTGAAAGAATTTTTAGGGTTTCCTTTTTAATATTATTATTACTATTTTTAGAGATTAGAGTAGATGCCAAGTCATGATTTGGGTAATGAGTAACCCTGTAGATTGATATTGAGGCATGAGTCATTCATGTTCAATTCCATTAGGATATCAAAATTTCATGAGTAAGCAATTTTAAATTCCATTACTTTTGGTTTGCAATGAAACATATAAAAAATTAAATTATCTGAAAATTTGAAACCTTTATTCACTATTTAAAAACAAAATAAATTTATAAACAGATATGAGAAGAAAACTACAGAGTTATCATTTTCATTCCTCTGTGCTAGTTTGTGAACACATGTATTACTATTTTATTAAATTCATAGCTATCAGGTCAAAAAGATAGAAAGCAAGCATATTTGGTTGAGTTATTGGCATATTATAGGGTAGATTATTTTTGGAAAGTCAAAGAGAATGCAATAAATAGGTTTTTTTTTTCATCTAAATAGTTTTTTTTTTTTTTTTCTGTAATTTGATTTTAAAAAATAATAAATTTACTTGGTCCTTTGTTGAGTAAGATGTCCATGTGATCTCTTATTTCTTTTTTCATCCTAAGTACTTAATCCTACTAAATGACCTAACTCATATTTTCCCTTATAATTACTTTAATCATGTCTCCTAGGGATGGCAATGGGGCGGGTTTTTTCGGGTACCCGCCCCCCCCCCCCCCCCCCCCCTAATGGACGTGGTTCAATTTTAATAAACGGGTTTAGGATGGGTTTGGGATTTTTTTTTTAAAAAACCCGAGGCGGGTTCAGAACGGATTCGGGTATTGCCTCGTCCCGCCTCAATTATATATAAAATTAATTTTAAAATTTAATTTAATTTAATTTAATTTTATTTTACTATTTTTAATATATAGATAATAAAAAAATATTTTAATAGAATAAGTTATAAAAATATAATAATTTAATTATTTATAAAATATTTTATTTTAATGTAATTAAAAATTTAAAAAAAATTCAAAAAAAAGTTAAACGGGGCGGGGTGGGACAAGTATGGGAATTTATCATACCCACCCCACCCTGCCATGCCTTATTTAATTTTTTAAATGGGACGGGGATGGGAATTGTTTTGAATAAACGGGGTGGGGTTGGGATGGGAGCGACCCGTCCTGAACCCGCCCCATTGCCATTCCTAATATCTCCAAATGATACTAGTGTTACTATTTTAAATATAGGAAAATTTTGAATTATAAATATTTTCAATAGAAAAAAATTGAAGTCATGATGCTGAAAGACTAAAATCACTACTAGAAAGTAAAGTTGGAACAAAAAGAAAGAATGAAAAAGATAAGAAATTGATAGCTCCAAAATCTAGATCAAGATCCCTATTTTCTCTAGTACTCCCCTTTTTTATATTCAACATTGTTTATCAACTAACCAATAGAATCCTAGGGTGAAAAGTTGATTTTCCCTTAAATCATTCTCTTGGCATATTCTAGGATTCAAAAAGTTTGAAAACAGAAATAAATAAATAAATGGGTTGCTCAACTTTCACCACCCCCCACCAAAGATTAGGATTGTCCTCAATGTTAAGAAGTGAGTAGAAAGAGTTGAGGAGCAGCTTTATGCATAGAAAAAGATACTTAAATAAGAACATAAAAATTAAAAGGAAAAAAAATAGAAAGATTACCTACTATGGTGCAATCCAAGGACAACATTGTCATAAATCACTCAAGTCAATGGGAAGTAGAACTTATCAATATTAATTTCATGAGATATCCTACTGCAAGTTGTGAAGTGTACAAGTTGGGAATTGGGAAAAGAACTTCAATTTTGTAGATGGTTGCAACATTTGACAAGGAATTTGGAAAGGTATTAAATATTTAAAGTTTCATATTTGAGTGTCTCTTTTGGTTATCTGGATTACTGAATGTATTTGCATTTTATTATCTTTCAAAATTTTGTTTTCTTCATTTGAGTAATTGCTTGGAATATTCCAGTGACTACCCCAGATTGAAAGATAAGACATGTAGTTATTATAATCACTTAGAGATCTACTTGGTTTGGCAAATTTGAGTGGCATGTGGGTTTGGGCCTTAAAACCCCAAATACTATGTTTGAAGTTCGACTATCAAGAGTAGAGTACAAATTCTTCCCAATCCTAAAGTTTGTATGCTCATTCAAATGAGCTTTACCAAGAAGGTTGGAAACTTGCCACAAAGTAAAATGAGTTTCTGGTGTAAAGTACCACCTCCATTCCTATCCTAAGAAATGTCATATACCAATACAAGCAGCTAAATTCTAATTCTGCAATTTTGAATCATCATATATATCTATTTCTTAAAATCGAGCATATTACTATTAACCAATCTTCTGAACCTCATGACTTGTAGGAAAAAAATTATGCCAATTTCTTTACTAAATATATACCATTTTATTGGCACTAAGGTTTTCTTCTTAATTATCTTGATGATTGCCTTTTTTTGTTATTTTCTTATTCCAGAAAATTCCTTTGGTCATGGTTGGATGGAGACTTGGTGATCCCGAGATTGTTTATATGCATTAACCAAAGCAAAAAAAAAAAAGAAAAAAAGATTAAACTGGAAGTAAGTGCTAACCTACATGCAAACATTGAATTTATTTTATTTTGTTCTTTTTCTAATGCAAAATTTCATATACCAATTTGATTCCCATTACATCCTGATATAATATAAACTAGCTATTCTTTGTTTCTTAAAATTAGTATGCTTAAGATTCAATTTAGGCTCCTCTTTCTTTTTAGTTCTTACTTTTTTGTTATTTCAATTTTAGAAACAAACAAAAGAGTCTCTATTCCATATTTTTCCTGTATATATATATATATATATATATATCCTTCCTTTATGCTTGTTTCTTATGATTTGTGAAGTGGGATTTTGATATTTTTGACTTTGGAAAAAATGGAAAAGTGGGGGTTTTCTTCTCATGCTTTCTGTTCTATTTTTTGGTCCATTGATTAATGGAGGAATGACCATGGCTTATAGAAGCTAAGATAGATCATAAGAGTGGGGATATGTTCTATTCCTGTTCAAAACTGAGATAGGTTTGCTATGTTGTTCAATACTCGAGTTTTGGATTTATACTCCTAGCAGATTCCACAAAGAATTCGGGAAATGACACTGACGAGCCTAGACACTACCTCACTGGATGATGAAGTAATTTTAAGTTAGGCAATTTGGGCAATTTTATCAAAGCTAAATTCTTAGTTATTAAATAATTTGGGCAATTTTATCAATCCAATATTGAACTTCATCACTAAAGCTCCAGGTTAGTCAGATGCTTGTAGAAATAAACATTTTGAGCTCCTAACATAAATATTTTGTTTCTTTTTTCTTTATTTGATTTAAAATAGGAATATTTTATTCATGAAAAATACATAATACAAAGAATAGAAAGAGGATAGATCATTTCTAATTTTTATTTTTTAAGTGGGCCTTCATTTAAAGTCTTTCCAGGTCTCTTTAAATATTAAATATATAAATTATTTTATTGGTAAAAGTTCTCTAGATGGCTGACTAACCACAACCAATACTAGTTTAAAATTTTAAAAGTTTCATTGTTCTTTATGTTAGGTTCATAAATTTGTGTTCTCCTTCTCTCCTTACCATGTTTCTATTTTTTTTTATATTTGAAAAATATTTATTTATAATAAATGACAAGAGATCCAACTTAAATATTTATTTCTAAGAAAAAAAAAACAAGAGATCCAAATTTCAATGTTTTATAATTATATATCTTCATGAATGTTTAGTGCAATGAGATGTAGTGATTAGACAAAGTGGTCTTCTATTTTTGATATAGGAAAAAAAGATTATCCTTTTATCTCACCTAATAATTTATATTTTCAAAAACTTTGAACAATCTCTTCTTATGAACTCGAGAAAAATAAAAAATAAAGGAACTAGAATAAAAGTAAAAACTAATCAAGTAAATTAAAAAAATAAAAATATAAGACATTAAAAATAAAAATTAATGTGAACGTAGTGATAATAAGATGGTTTTCATCTTATTTTAACCAATTGGTATTTTTTTGAATTATACATTGTAGGTCTTATGTTATTCTTTTATTTGATAATGTTTGAAGAGTTCACTGTTAAAAGTCTATAAGAAGCTGCCCTAACTCCTATGCTTCATTAATTAGCTTTTGAGATTTGTATTTTTTAATATTGATATAATTAACTCTGTGTTTCTTTCTTATAAAGTAAACAACTATTATCATTACATTTCTTGGAATTGGTGCTTTTCACATTGCTTTTTGGGAACATGCAAGTTTGCTAGTTGAATGATATTCATGTTAATCCACTAAGGGCATATTTGAGTGCATTTGTTTTTGCTTCAATTAATTTCTCTCATGAACTCTATATCAATAGATCAACATTACAATAAATGAGTGTTCAAGTTCATTGCATTGCTTTTTAGATATATTAACTTAATTCATTCATCGTTCATTTGCTTCAATTTCTCAATTTAGTTTTGTTTTTTTAGAATAAATATTTTATTGACTCTTGTTTTTATTTTTATTAATAAGCACGAGGTGTGGGGCTTTTCCCCCAGCAGTAGCAGCACAAGGTGGGGGGGTTTCCCCCAGCAGCAGCAGCACGAGGTGGGGGGTTGGCATTTCGGGCGCGGGGTGTTGGCAAGGGTTCCTAGGAGTCACGTGAGGGTGTTCTAACGGGCAAAAAATGGAACCTTTTCCAGCGGGAGTGGGGGTGGGGGTTCCAGCGGGTCGTGGAAGGATGGGGTTTCCAGCTCAGGGGTGGGTTCTGATAGGAAAAAAAGGGAAGCTTTTCTTTTCCAGCATGGGGGTTTTGCCGATGAAGGACAACAACAATGGGAGGAAAAATTAATTTTAATCGAACCGGCCGGTTAGAATAGAACCGGATGGTTCGTCCGGTTTATCGGTTGGACCACCGGTTCAAGCAATCCGACCCCGATTCAATACCATTCCGGTCTAATTGGTCGGACCGGACCGGAACTGTGATCGGTCGACAGTCGGACCAAAACCGTGACCGGTCAACGGTCGGATCGGCCGATCCGGTCTGATTTTTAAAACCATGATAAAAACTCGAAATACTTTTAAAAATCATGATAGACCCCTTAGTCCAACTAGTTGGGCTTACAATCAGATTCCTTTCTCGTTCAGGATAAAGTTTAGTTCTATTCAAACGTTAACTTGGTCATGAGTTAGCCTAATGAATTAACTTGGGAAATTTTTTAATTGAAAATAATTAGTTTTATATTTAGTTATTTTTATTATTATTATGAAATTAAAAGCATTTTTGTTTTCTAATATATATATATATATATGCTTTGTTGTGGTTTTACATTGATGGTGACCCGGCCGGCCAAATGTGAAGTGGAAAAAAAAAATCAAAGATTTTGGGTCGTTGATTGTGACACCAATGCATAGACAAGTCAAATGGCAAGAAAGTTGATCTCTAAGCTGGCTTAGCCCATTGGGGTTTAATTTTGTCTTCTGAAACTTGTGGATGCCCCAAACCAAAGCAACTTCTCTCTCTGCATCTGAATTTATGATGCTGAGACAAGCAAAACTTGTGGGAGTAGGCCTCATAACACTCCTCCATGTCCGTTTTCTTTCATTTTGCGCTGCTAGTGAAAATCAGCCCTGCAGGCCCTCTTCTTGTGGAGATATTCAAAACATCAGCAACCCATTTCGATTAAAAGGTGACCCGCTTGGCTGTGGTCATCCTGATCCTCCATACGAATTGGTTTGTGAAAACAACTGTACAATCTTATATGGGAAATACCATGTTGCGGAGATCAACTACCATAACTATACCATCAGAGTTGTAGTTGCTGGGCTAGAGAAGAGCAACTGTTTCTCCCTTCCTCTCTATTCCTTGACAATAGGCCATCTAGATAGATATAAATATCCTGATGAACTGGATACTGTAGTTTTGATGAACTGCGCAAGACCAATCTTTGATCATAACTACATTCCTGTTGTTCCCTGCAACCGCACCAATGCTACTTTCTCTTCCTCACAACCATATGTTTATGCGCTAGTTGGAGGCTCCAAGCAGGTGAGAGATCTTCCGTATTCGTGCACCATTGGCATGACTGTTGTTACTGGCAATTTGAAGGCTGTTTCAGAGCCCAGCAATCTTTCAAGCTCAGATTTGCAAGAAAAACTGCTTATGGGGCTCCAGCTTTCATTTTTGAGCTTCCGCTGCCATGAATGCAAAGTGAAAGGCAGATGGTGTATGCCAAATTTCAGCAACAACACTATACAATGCCATGATCATGATGGAAGAAACTGTGAGTGCTGAAAATTTTCAAATCAAATGGCTGATGAACACTAATATCAATTTTAAAACAAAAAAGAAAAAAATAATAATTGGAAATCCAACCATACATTGCAATTATAAGTAATTAGGATTACTAAACACAATCTTATGTTTGCTAAGGGTCTTCAATTTCTATAACTAATTTCAGTTGCTTGATTTAATCATGCAGGGCTTAATAAGTTGAAAAATGTACTGGTGCCAGTGATTGCGTTTTTTAGTAAGGCCTTTCGGAGTTTCTTTTATCGTCTTTCATTTTTAGCTTTTGACAACTTCCATTTATTTCTTTCTTCTTATATCTTTCCCATTTTGAATTTTTTATCTTCTCTTGTTAACAGTTAATACAATTAGAAGTCCCTATACAACCCAAAGGTAATCCTTAATAGTTCCAATTATCTTCTTTCTTTTTTGCTGTAAGTGAAGTGTTGTTTCACACTAGGCTTCGTCTGTAAATGTAGACTGCATAATTATTTTTCCTTTCTGGTAATAATGCTTTCCATCCTCTATAGCTAAAAGTACTGCTAATTATTGGTTTTAATCATTCAGGACGTAAAGATACTATTGAACGCTCTGGGTATTCTGGGACTGTTGGAATTGGTATGGCTTTGATAGTTCCTTCCGTTATCTTCCATGATTTACAAATTGAACTTTGCATCATCATTCTTCTTATTTTCAATGTTGTTTCTTCTTTTTCTCTAATAATAGCAATCCCTTTTTAATTTGCCTTATTTCTAATTTAGCTTATGTTTTCTCTCTTATCAGGTGCCTGGTTTCTTGAAAAGACTGGTAATACTTCCAAGTTCCAATTCTTACTTTGTTGTAGAATGAACATGATCAGTATTTTATTTATCATCTGAATAATTCTTGCTTCCAAGATTGCAGATTGCAAAATTCTTTTGCTTGAATAGAGGGTTTCTCTTTGTTCGGTTTATCAAAGTTGGATTTGAATTGAAATTTCAGTTCTATGAGATTCAAAATTTTACTTTTTCCATGGAATTATCTTTTTGAATTTGAAAGAATTTCATTTAATCCAAGTCCATGGAATATAATGAATTCAAGATACTAAAAATTGAAATTTTTTGCAAGCAAATGCATCTAATTTCCTCTCCCATTGAAACAAATGTATTTGTTTGATTTGATAACTAAATGCCTACGATTATAAACTCTAAAATATTCATTTTTTTTTTTCATGTTGATCTATTAGTCATGATAATCATCGGAGGACGCTTCATACTCGGGACATCTTGTCTTTTGGGCTATTTAATCTACAAGTTTCAACGGAGACATTTATCATTAGATGATGATATTGAAGAGTTTCTTCAAAATCACAAAAATCTCCAACCCATCAGGTACTCATATTCACATTTAAAGAAGGTAACCGATAATTTCAAGAATAAGTTAGGCCAAGGAGGCTTTGGCTCTGTGTACAAAGGAATACTTCAGAGTGGCCGCATTGTAGCAGTAAAAGTATTGGTCATGTCAAAAGCTCATGGACAAGATTTTATCAATGAAATCACAACAATTGGAAGGATTCACCATGTCAATATAGTACAACTTGTTGGATTTTGCGTAGAAGGGTCAAAATGGGCTCTTATATATGACTTTATGCCAAATGGGTCACTTGATAAGTTTATCTTCCTTAAAGGAGAAAAAAACATTCCTTTAAGTTGGGACAGATTGTACAAAATTGCATTTGGAGTAGGGCATGGGATTAAATACTTACATCAAGGGTGTGACATGCAAATTCTACATTTCGATATCAAACCACACAATATTCTTTTGGATGAAGACTTTACACCAAAAGTTTCAGATTTTGGCCTTGCAAAATTGTATTCAACAAATGAAAGTGTTGTATCTCTCACTGCAGCCCGAGGAACATTAGGATACATTGCTCTAGAGTTGTTTTATAAAAACATTGTACATGTGTCTTATAAGGCTGATGTTTATAGCTTTGGAATGTTGTTGATGGAAATGGTGGGAAAACAAAGGCATTTTAGTGGATATGAAGAGGAATATCTTAGTGAATTATTCTTCCCATCATGGATTTATGATCGAATTGAACAAACACAAGATATGGGAATGGGAGATGTCACAAAGGATGAAAAGAAATATATATGGAAGATGGTTATAGTTGCATTGTGGTGTGTGCAAATGAGGCCCATGGACCATCCTTCTATGAGCAAAGCACTCGACATGTTGGAAGGTGATGTTGAACTATTGCAACTACCTCCTAAACCTACCTTATATTCTCATGAAATATCAGCTTTGGATCGGGAGAACAACCCAATTGGGGTTCCAATTTCCTCACATAATGCAAGTATTACAATTAGCTTAGATGGGAGGTAACTTAATAATGAATCTACTTGCAAATGTTCTCTCTCTCGTTCTCTTTCCCTCCCTTTCTCTCCCTCTATATGTAAATTAATGCGCTATCTAAACAAAATGTAAGCCCATTCCCTTTGTTTTTAGATTCTTATATATGTATAGTTGTAAAGCTTGGAGAGGTTTAGTAATTTATTTTGTAATGCATCTGTTAGCAGCAACCCTCACAATTTATTCATAGGCCAATTTTCAGCATTTTATTCTTAGTTGACATGTAGGATGATTGATAGGCATGCATTCTTATATTATCAAAATCACAGTACTAAATTGATGTAACTCCTATCTCTAAATGGGTTTGTTTATTTAATTTTTATTTTTTAATGAAATGATTATGAAGTACCCTAACAAAGGGGTGTCTCACTATATGATCCAACACCTAGTTTAAAAAGAGTTTCAGCTCCTTACTTTAATCATGTGAGATGCAGGGGAGGCAGAAACTACTTTTTATAGGGGAATATTATGGGTAAATCTAGTACTGGGGTAGAAAAAATATTACGTACGTGTTGGAAGGCTGCTATATTGAGTAAAAATAAAAATAGAAGGTTTTAGTTTAAAACTCATGCAAGGCTTGACAAAAAGTAACATACCAATATAGTTTGAAGTAGTTTCAATTGTCATTTATTTCTCTACAAATCATGATAATTTTTCCTATGAAGTATCTTTGAGATCAAACCAATCCATAAATTTTCTTAAAGCCACTTATTAATTTTATAGCCTACTCTCTTTGAATAACAATCTCCTATCCATTTATTATATTTTTTGTTTAGAAAAAATCTCTTGCACAAACAATATTGGTCAATATCTAAGCTGCACACTCATAATAATAAAAAAGATAGATTACTTTTCTTTCACTCTATTAATTTTGAGATGACTGCCAACTCTTGTTGAAGAGATCTTTTACACCTTCTGATGTTTATTCTTGTTGAATTTATAGAAGCAAAACGGTTGGATGGCAGGGTTAAATTGTCTCCCTCCTTCCAACATTTGAATCACAACTGTCATAAAAGGGCGATCTATTAGATGCCATTGAATGCAACAAAGTCCCACAATTGTTAACTTCTTTGCAATTGAGGTGTCTTCCTCGTCCTCAATTTGAATACACACCTCTTCTCCCTTATCTAACTGATTATAAACCCATTATGGGAAGTATGCTTGGCTAGTCTTCTCTATTGTGACATCAAGATTCTTCCTTTCTCCTACCATTTCCAGCAGCAACATTCCAAAACTATAAATATCTGACTTATAGGACACATTTCCAAAGTTCCTTGACAATACTTCTGATGCAATATAGCCCATGGTCTCTCTTGCTGTTGTCATTGAAACTGCACTTTGTTTTCTTGGAACATAATTTGGCTAGACCAGAATCATAGATTTTTGGAATAGAGTTTCGATCAAGCAAAATATTATGAGGTTTGATATTGAAATGGAGAATTCTTTTTATCACAACCTTGGCGAAGATACACAATTCCTTTAGCTATGCTTAAAGCAATATTTTGACGCTTCTCCCAACTAAGTGAGTAGTCCTTGATAGATTTTGAAAATATATACTTCTCCAAAGACTCATTTGGTAAGAACTCATAAATTAAAGCTCGTTTAACTCCATCGGCACAAAACCTAATCAAGCGAACCACATTGACATGATGGATCCTACCCACTGTTGCCACTTCATTAATGAACTCTTCTCCATTTTCTTTTGAATTGCATAGGATCTTTACTGCAGCAAGAACGTCACTAGAAAGCTTTCCTTTATACAAATTTCCATATCCGCCTTGACCCAATTTTTCCTTGAAGTGATTTGTAATCTTCTTAATATCAACATAGGAGTATCTTGAGAGCTTGGGAGCTTTATAATCTTCTAAAAAACTGTTCTATCTTCTTTGTACTCACTCTTTTTAATTTGCCTGAGCTATACACATAATAGAGTGTGATGACTACAAGCATCAGAAGACAGAAACTGAGGATTACTGCTGCATGTGAACACAGGGGAAAAAAAATCTAAATAAATGCAGAAAGAGTCAAATAATAATCTTTTCTCTCTTCCTAATCCTTAATCAAAATGGAAGTATGAGTGAGTAGAAAGTCACCTGTAACCAGTTTGTTTTTTGATACACCTACAAGGAAAATAATATAATTATTTGATTGTTAAGCATGGGAAGCCCCTCTCATCACTACTATGTGTGTCATAGTGATCTCCATGGATCTACCACACTGGTTCAATCCTAAGTTACGAAAATAATTATAAAAATAAGAGTTTAAGAATGGGAATTCTGGCTTCACGTTTTCCTCAGTAATGATCACCTTTTCAAACATAAAATGCAAAGTCAAAGAAAAGAAAAAGTATATATATTTTTCCTTCTGCTATGATATTTTCAAGATCCAATTCCTATATAATTTATCTACAACAAACGAACCCCCCTAAAGTAAGTAGTATGATCAGGAAATAACTTTCTCTTTTGTTGAAGAGATCTTTTACGCCTTTTGATGTTTGTTCTTATTGAATCTATGGAAGCAAAAGGGTTGGGTGGCATGGTTAAGTTGTCTCCTCCTTCCAACATTTGACTCATTACTTTTATGGAAGGGCGATCTATTGGATACCATTGAATGCACCAAAGTCCCACAATTGTTAGCTTCTTTGCAATTTTAATGTCTTCCTCTTCCTCAATTCGAATACACACCTCTTCCCCCTTATCTAACTAATTATAAACCCATTCTAGGAAGTATACTTGGCTAGTCTTCTCCATTGTGACATCAATATTCTTCCTTCCTCCTACCATTTCCAGAAGTAACATTCCAAAACTGTAAATATCTTGACACATTTCCAAAGTTCCTTGATAATACTTTTGATGCAATATAGCCTATGGTCCCTCTTGTTGTTGTCATTGAAACTGCACTTTGTTCCTTGGAACACAATTTGGCTAGACCAAAATCAGAGATTTTTGGATTTAACTTTTGATCAATCAAAATATTATGAGATTTGATATTAAAATGGAGAATTCTTTTATAACAACCTCGATGAAGATACTCAATTCCTTTGGCTATGTCTAAAGCAATATTTTGAAGCTTCTCCCACCTAAGTTAACAATCCTTGACAAATTTTGAAAATATATACTTCTCCAAAGACTCATTGGTAAGAACTCATAAATTAAAGCTCAATTAACTCCATTGGCATAAAATCCAACCAAGCGAACCACATTGACATAATGGATCCTAGCCATTGTTTCCACTTCATTAATGAACACTTCTCCATTTTCTTTTGAATTGTATAAGGTCTTTACTGCAACAAGAACATCACTAAAAACCTTTCCTTTATACACAGTCCCATAACCTCCTTGACCCACTTTTTCCTTGAAATGATTTGTAATCTTCTAAAAACTGTTCTATCTTTTTTGTATTCTCTCTTTCTAATTTGTCTGAGCAATACACATGCTAGAGTGTGATGACTACAAATAAATAAATAAATAAAAGAAAGAAAAGGTTTTTCTAAATAGATGCTGAAAGAGTCAAATACTAATCTTTTCTCTCTTCCTAATCCTTAATCAAAAGGAAGTATGAGAGAGTAGAAAGTCACCTGTAACCAGTTTGTTTTTTGATATACCTGTAAGGAAAATAATTCAATTATTAGATTGTTAAGCTTGGTAAGCCCCTCTCATCATTACTATGTGTGTCACAGTGATACCATGGATCTGCCACACTGGTTCAATCCTAAGTTAGGAAAATAATAATAAAAATAAGAGTTTAAATTCTTGCTTCACGTTTTCCTCAGTAATGATCACCTTTTCAAACATAAAATGCAAAGTCAAAGAAAAGAAAAAAATATATATATATTTTATTTATAATCATATTTTCCTTCCCTCTTCTGTTATTATTTTTCCTTCTGCTTTGATATTTTCAAGATCCAATTCCCATATAATTTATCTACAATAAACGAAACCCCCTAAAGTAAGTAGTATGATAAGGAAATAACACAGAGAAAGCAGATTGATGATAGAGGAATGAATTCATATAGTACCTTGATAGGCCAAGGCATTCTGTAAGGAGCTATAAGTCGAATCCCAAGTATTTGGGATGAGCTTGTACTTAAGAGATCATTGCATGCAGCATGCATGCAACGTAGGCAGTGGGTCTTGTGGGTCTTGCACGTGAAGAATAATGAAGGAGGAACTGGGTCGTGCAGTTGAGAGTTTTTCGTGTGAATGGGTCTCCAGTTATGAATGGGTCCTCAGTTGGTTGCGAGTTTTACGTCACTTTTCTTCATGCAGTTATGTTTGGTTTTTACGTGTATTTGCAAGTGTTGTTTACGTGTCCAGTTATTCGTTTCTAGCTTCCTTTCATTTCGGTTTGCTTGCTTATACGTGACCTTGCTTATTTAAAGCAGCCATCAGTTGTTAAGGGGAGGTCAAGAAGTCATTTTTTATTCAAAGCTTGTGGTACTGTCTCACCCAAAGAGAAACTATTTATTTATTCTTGTATTAACTGTGCTGGGACCTATCGTTGGTATTAGAGCCAGGTTAGCTTATGGGAACCAATAAAGAGTGTATTGAGTAGTTGGAAGATGGGCTACACAGGATGGAGCTCGGCATGGCCGATAGGCTTCGTCAGGTGGAAGAAAATCTCAACCGCCTCTCCGATGTCTTGCTAGCAAATTCGAAGAATCCCATCCTGGGCAGCATCACCAACCGAGAAGACAATGGTGGGGGACGGTTGGTGGTATCTTCCAAAACAACAAAGCTTGAATTTCCTCGATTTTCAAGAAATGATTCAACAGAGTGGTTCAATCGTGTGAACCAATTTTTTGAGTTCCAAAATACTCCCGAAGCCCAAAAAGTCTCCTTAGCCTCTTATCACTTGGAAGGAGAGGCCAACCAATGGTGGCAGTGGATTCGCAGGACGTTCCAAGAAGAAGGACGAGTTCTCTAGTGGACGAATTTTGAAGATGAACTCTGGGCTCGTTTTGGGCCTTCGGAGTGCGAAGATTTTGATGAAGCCCTTTCGCGGATAAGGCAGGTGGGTTCTTTGCGTGATTACCAAAGGGAATTCGAGCTCTTGGGCAATCGAGTACAGGGATGGAAGCAAAGAGCTCTTGTAGGAACTTTTATGGGTGGCTTAAGGCCGGACATCTCGGATGGTATACGGATGTTTAAGCCCCAGACATTAAAAAAAGCCATCAGTTTAGCAAGAATGAAGGATGATCAACTTGCTAGACAAAGGAGGTTTGGAAGGCTTGCACCACCAACACGAGCTCCTCTAACTCTTCCCCCTACTCAACTAGCAACACCACCAGCCCCTGCCGCTCCTGTGCGGTGACTTTCTTGGGAAGAAATGCAGCGGAGACGAGCCCAAAACTTATGTTTCAATTGTAATGATCGTTTTACTGCAGGACACAAATGTCTGGGACCACGGATACTCCTGTTGGAAGGTTACGAGGATAACGACGACCTGTTATGTGACGAGGTCACCAAAGAACAGCCAACTGGACAGAATCATGAAGGATCTCCTGGACCCGAAATTACACTACATGCACTAATGGGATGGACTGTGCCCAAAACCATGCGGATCGCTGCTAGAATCGGTGCCCACGACATCGTCATTTTAATCGATAGCAGATCAACTCACAACTTCATTAGTGAGCGTATGGCCAATCTACTGCGTTTACCAGTGGTGCTTACGGAAAGTTTCACGGTCCGAGTGGCTAATGGAGAAAATCTAAGATGCCAAGGGAGGTTTGAAGAGGTATAAATCAATTTGCAGGGCACCATTTTTTCTTTAACCCTTTATTCCTTACCTCTCACAAGGTTGGATATAGTTTTGGGAATTCAATGGCTTGAGCTACTTGGTTCTGTGGTGTGTGATTGGAGGGAGTTAACCATGGAATTCATGTGGGAAAACCAGACCAAGAAATTGGTAGGCATCGACGGGCAACATATCCAAGCGGCATCAATCGAAGAGTTGACTAAAGAAATTCGTCCTAGCTATGCTCAATTTACTCTATGCCTACAAGTTGCCCATACGGAACCACAACAAAATATTCATTCAAGCATGCGAGAGATATTGCAGGAATTCTCAGATTTGTTCACAGAGCCCTCGAGCTTACCACCAACACGGGAGGTTGACCATAGCATTGCCCTTAAGGAAGGCACCGAACTGATTAATGTTCGGCCTTACAGGTATGCGCATTATCAAAAGAATGAGATCGAGAAGCAGGTCCAAGATATGTTGCAATCCGGGCTTGTGCGACCCAGCACTAGCCCTTTCTCATCACCTGTATTATTGGTAAAAAAGAAAGACGGGAATTGGCGCTTTTGCACAGATTATCGCGCACTCAACACCGCAACCATTAAAGATCGATTTCCGATTCCCACCGTGGATGATATGTTGGATGAGCTCTACGGTGCTTCTTATTTTACCAAGCTTGATCTACGAGCGGGATACCATCAGGTACAGGTTAAACCAAGTGATATCCATAAAACTGCTTTCCGAACACATAATGGACATTACGAATACTTGGTTATGCTATTCGGCTTATGTAATGCACCTTCCACATTCCAAGCTATCATGAACTCCATTTTTCGACGTCATCTTAGAAAATTCATATTAGTTTTCTTTGATGATATTTTAGTCTATAGTCTGGATTGGGATCAACATTTAGTGCATGTAAGGCAGACCTTCGAGATACTGAGGCAACACAGATTCTTTGTTAAAGCTAGCAAGTGTGCATTTGGACAGCAAGAATTGGAGTACTTGGGGCATATCATCACTAAAAATGGCGTGAAGGTGAATGAAAATAAAATTGCTGCTATGGTAGCTTGGCCTCGACCTACTAACATTTCGGAACTACGTGGGTTTCTAGGTTTAACAGGGTATTACCGAAAGTTCGTCAAAGATTACAGCATTATTGCTCGACCTCTCACCAATCTTCTCAAAAAAGGCCAATTCGGATGGCACGGAGAAGCTGAAACCACCTTTCTTGCTCTCAAACGGGCCATGACGACCACTCCTATATTAGCCATGCCAAACTTCAATGATGCTTTCACTATTGAAACAGACGCATCTGGGGAAGGAATTGGAGCAGTCCTGTCTCAACAAGGCAAACCAGTGGCCTACATGAGTCGAGCCCTCGGAGTGACCAAGAAATCTTGGTCGACGTACGCCAAAGAGATGCTGGCTATCGTCGAAGCCATACGCACCTGGCGGCCTTACCTTCTAGGCCAAAAATTCTATATTCAGACTAATCAACGTAGCCTCAAATATCTTCTAGAGCAACGAATAGCAACTCCGGAGCAACAAGAATGGGTTGCTAAGCTTTTGGGCTATGATTACGAGATTAAATACAAACTAGGCCGTGAGAACTCCGCAGCTGATGCTCTCTCTCGAAAACAGGGCAGTCCCATTCTCCACAATATTTTCTTTCCGCAGGTTAGCTTATGGGAGGAAATAAAAAAAGCTGTAGATGAAGACCAATACATTCAGTTGAAGGCCCGTATGGCCACGGAACAACCTGGAGGATCATATACATGGCGCCAAGGGCTATTACTATACAAAGGAAGGGTCATTGTTCCAAACATTGCCACCTTACGGGCCAAACTGTTACACGAAATGCATGACACCAAGGTGGGGGGTCATTCGATCGTCCTACGTACGTTCAAGAAGTTGGGGCAACAGTTCTAGTAGCCTGGAATGCATAGATCAGTGCAAGACTACGTCAAGGGATGTGCGGTCTGCCAGAAAATAAAAGCCGAGACTTTAGCTCCGGCTGGGCTTCTTCAACCATTGCCAATCCCGTGCCAAGTATGGGACGACATCACCTTAGACTTTATTGAGGGCCTACCGATTTCGCAAGGAAATGACACCATCATGGTAGTGGTCGACAAACTTAGTAAGTTCGCTCATTTCCTTACTTTAAGTCATCCTTTTACTGCAAAAACTGTAGCTGAAAAATTTGTGGAAGGCGTTTTCAAGCTTCACGGCATGCCCAAATCAATTATTAGTGATCGGGACCCAATCTTCATCAGTAACTTTTGGAAGGATTTTTTCACGATGTCGGGCTCCAAACTACAGCTTAGCTTCGCATACCACCCGCAGACGGATGGCCAGACGGAAGTCATCAATCGCTGCGTCGAACAATATCTTCGGAGTTTTGTTCATCAGTGGCCACAGAGATGGAACGACTATTTACCTTGGGCGGAATACTGGTATAATACGACTTACCATATTTCGACAGGGATGACCCATTTTCAGGCACTGTATGGAAGATTGTCGCCCCCCATTCCGTCGTACAAAGACGGACTTTCATCGGTCCATGAAGTGGATCAGCAACTCCTAAATCGAAATGAACTGTTACGGTAACTAAAGGTCAACTTAGAACGATCGGTGAACAGAATGAAACAGATGGCAGATAGGAAGAGAAGAGACATTTCGTTCGAGGTCGGCGAACAGGTACTTTTGAAGTTACACCCATACCGCCAGCAAACGGTCTTCAAACGGGTCCATCAGAAACTAGCTAGCCGTTTTTATGGACCCTGCCAGATTTTAGAAAAGATCGGACCGGTCGCATACAAATTACAGCTCCCCGCAGAGGCACGCGTTCACCCGGTGTTCCACGTGTCACTACCTAAGCGATACCAGGACAACGGGGGACTTGCTGAGACCCAGCCAGCCGAGATCCCACCTTTCACCGACTACGGAGTGGTTCTCTTGGAGCCTCAAGCTATTTTAGACTACCGCTGGATCAAGCAAGGAACCCAGCTTGTCGAAGAAGGCTTGGTGCGCTGGAAGCATCTTCCAGCAGAGGAAGCAACGTGGGAACCGACAAACACGCTCCAAGAGATGTTCCCAAATCTGGACCTTGAGGACAAGGATCCACTTGATGGGGGAGGTATTGATAGGCCAAGACGTTCTGTAAGGAGCTATAAGCCGAATCCTAAGTATTTGAGATGAGCTTGTACGTAAGAGATCATTGCATGCAGCATGCATGCAACGTAGGCAGTGGGTCTTGTGGGTCTTGCACATGAAGAATAATGAAGGAGGAACTGGGTCGTGCAGTTGAGAGTTTTTCGTGTGAATGGGTCTCCAGTTATGAATGGGTCCTCAATTGGTTGCGAGTTTTACGTCACTTTTCTTCATGCAGTTATGTTTGGTTTTTACGTGTATTTGCAGGTGTTGTTTACGTGTCCAGTTATTCGTTTCTAGCTTCCTTTCATTTCGGTTTGCTTGCTTGTACGTGGCCTTGCTTATTTAAAGCAACCATCAGTTGTTAAGGGGAGGTCAAGAAGTCATTTGTTATTCAAAGCTTGTGGTACTGTCTTACCCGAAGAGAAACTATTTATTTATTCTTGTATTAACTGTGCTGGGACCTACCATACCTTTTTCTGGCTTATCAATACATTCAGTTTCAGGTTCTTTGCCAACATTGCTCTTCAGTCTGCATTTCTTACATTGTCTTTCGCAGTTTCCACATATCAATTCTGACCATGTTAAGGAAAAATCATTTTCCCCATTAACTATATCATCTGGGAGCGTAACGTTGTAAATCTTGTGGCAAGAGGATAGGTCCAAGCGGTCAAGATTATGGTAAGAACCAACATCATAGACTGGGTTGCTAAAGAGAATGGTGCAAGGGATGGACAAAAAGTAATTTGAGCTGTCTGTTTTATTTGAGAAACAATTGAACAAGGTGTAGTCACTTAGGTCGTTGGAAGGTGTATATTATCTTTCTCTTTTGTTGTTGTTTGGTTTGGAGGAAAATTATTTTCTTGCCAAAAATATTATAATATTTGCCTACGCACAAGGGAGAATGTTTTTGATATTGAAACTCTTATAAAGAAAAAGAAAATAGGGAAAATGTAAAGTATTTGAAACTAACATATTTTTTTATGGGATATCTTCATATTGCAACATATAATATTTAATTGAAAATGTTATAATTAAAATTGGAGAATTAATACATATTATATGAATCTTAATTTCGTTCTCTTAGATCCTTTCTATCCTAAGATTCCCAACTTTTCATTTTGTTTGTTTTAATTACTTAGAATAATTTTGAATTCAAAAAATTGTATAATATTATGTTTCTAATTAAGTGCTAAATGTGTACAGGAAATAAAAAAAACTCCACTAATTTAGATATTAAAAAAGTTGAATTTTATTCACTATTCATTTTAAATATAATATTATTAAAAATTATTATTATTCATTTTTAACCAAAAAATTATGAAGATGTTTTAATATCCTTATGTTTCTAATATATACTAAAATAGTTTTTTTATAAAAAAAAATATAATTTATAATTTTATTATAATATTATTATTCATGTTTTGCTAAAAGCTATATATTTATTTTTTAATTTATTTATAATTATAAAACCATTTCCATTTTAATCAAATTTGAATTACATTTAAGTCATATTATATAAATTGACTTTACAATGTTCTTACAAAATCAAAACAAATATATATATATATATATATATATATATATATATATATATATATATATATATATATATATATATATATATATATATATTTTAAAAAATGACTTATCTAAACAAGTTTTTTGTTTTTCATTTTTTAAATTTTTTTTAAAAACAACTTGTTAAACATCCTTATTTTTATAAAATACAAGAAAATTGTTTTTATTTTTGAAATTAAAAGCAGTTTTTGGATATAAGTTTTAGAAAATATGGTAAAATGGGCTGTTAGTCATAGACATTTCAACAATAGTCTGGTCATTGTGAGGTTGTTTTCTCCATCAACAATACTGCACTTATTATCGCCAAAACAAATTGATGAAGAAACCTTATTGTGTATATAAGCTGCCTCACAATCAAAAGGTTTTGAGTTAAATTTGGTACAAATTCTTTCCAGCCCATATTCATATTTAGCCCAACCTGAAAAGCAGAGTCTCTAAAGCAGGGATTTTCTTACAACCATCCCAAGCCCATAATAGATTTTCGCAGGGACAAAAAAATAATAAAATAGATAAGTTTATTAAAATAATGGCTGCCTTTGATTTTTTTTTTTTTTTTTTAAGAGCTAATTCATGAGTTTGGGTGGTTAAAAAAATTAAAATAAGAAATAAATTAATTAAAAAATAGGAGATAATAATTGATAATTGGATAGATAACTCCAATAGTTAATGACATGTTTACTCCATTTCTCGAAATGAAATCAATAAGTTTGATTCCCACTTCAACCATTACACTTGTTAGAAGGTGAAATGGGTGCATACTTATTATAGATTTAAATATTTAGAAATAAATACCAATAATGATTTAAATATAATTATTTGATCTTTTAAATATTTAAATATTTTTTAAGTCATTCAAATTATGCGAGAATTTGATATATTTAAGTATTTTTAAACTCATGAAAATTATAAAAATAAAGATAAATGAGTTATTAAAAAAATAATCTTGAAATATTATTTAGAAAAATAAAAAACAAAGTTATATATATAATAAAAAAAAACAACAAAAATATATTTTTTTATAAGGCTATCACGATAAATGCATACATTTGTTTTTTATTGCTTACTATGAAGAAATAGTTAAAATCAATTATTTTTATTGATATTCAATTTCTAGACAATTATTTAAATACTTCAATCACCTATGAATACTTCAATCACATTGTTGATTCTGATTCTATTTCCTTTCATTTCGTGGTTTTTCTTTTTTCCTTGCAAGGCATCTCAAACCAGGAATAGCCACAATGATATGGTTGGTCTTTTAGCTGGAAGGGGAACTTGTGGGCCTTGGAGGCTGGTTGGCCTCACCAGGGCGTATTTTCCATCCAGCATAGAACCCTGGTTGATGTTTGCTACATCATGATCCTTTTACTTTATTATTGGTACTTGAGTATTGCTTTATTTTTTCATTAACTTTAATGGTAGAAAGTTGCAGGCAACATTTAATTGTCTTATGATGACTTTGACCATTGTTGATTAAGTGGAATTTTGGGGTTGAGCCCCAATAGTTCACTTTCTCAGCACTTTCTGTCATAAACAGAGTGTTGAACCTTTGTTTTATTTTTTGTTACCTTTTGACATAGCATAAAGGCTAGCACTTTGCAGATATTTGAAAATTTTCTCCCTCAAATTTGCTTTGCCTTTTTGTAAATACTGGTTTTTCTTGGATTTTCAATTTTCCTTCACTATTACTTGTATATTCTTTTCAAAAATACAATTTTTTTTTACTTTCATTTTCCATTTTAATCATTGTTTATCCTGTGGTTTGATTCTAGTTGAATTATGATAATTTGTTCATTATTTTTAACTTTCCTTTAATTTGTGTCTGCATTTGTGTTATCGATATTCAATACAAATTGGCTAGGATTTTTGCCTTGGTTTCTGAAGCTATAAAGAAGGGGATAAAAGAAGAGGTTTTTGAATTTCCTAATATATATTTTTATTTATTATTTTGATTTTGGATGAGAACCTCTCCTATATACCACTCTTCTCAAGGAAGTGTTAAGCTCCATCATGAAATTTCATTCTAAAGCTAATTAGTCATTGTCATCAACTATAAGGATTATTAAATTCAAAGCAAAACTTCATGAAATGGATCAACAATTGTTTGCATCATGGGTTTTTTCCTATAATAGCAAAAAACTTTTTCTTTATAATTTATCAAATAAATTATAAACAACATTTAATCTTTTTCTTTTTTTATTAAAAACATAAAATGTTTTTTTTTTCACCTTTGTGATTAAGACTCTTGCACAACTATGGACCTTATTGAAATGGAAAGGAGACACCTTTGTGATTAAGACTCTTGCATAACTATGGACCTTATTGAAAAGAGAAAACAACTTACCTTGATTCAATATATCATAGTGAATATACTTAGTATGTTTACTGCACTTTGTACTACTACAAGTAAGTATTAGAAGTGGACATTGATGGAAAGACCTACAAATAAAGTGTTTTTGCAAGTTGAAAAATCTTAATCGATTAATTTATGAGAGTGATATAGCATGTATTAAGCAACTTAGGATGGATAGACATACTTTCACCATGATATGTTCTTTGCTTCTCCTGTTGGTAAACTAAAGGATTGGAGATATGTTGATGTTGAAGAAATGGTTGCATTATTTTTACATATTCTTGCACATTATGTAAAGAATGGAGTTATAAAATTTCAATTCTTAAGGTTTGGATCTAGAATATGTTAGTAGGCATTTCAATGCAATATTGAATGCGGTTATTCCCCTACAAGGAGTACTACTAAAAAGTTAAGAACCGGTGTCTAAAAACTCCACATATGAGAGATGGAAATGGTTTAAGGAATATAAAATATAAACTTAGTTTATGTAGATTTAATTAATTCATAATATAACAATACTAATACTTTTATTTGAATAGAATTGTCTAAGAGTTTTAGATGGAACATATATTCGAGTGAATGTACCTGAGAGGGACAAGCCTAGATATCAAACAAGGAAGAATCAAATTGCAACAAATGTCATAGGAGTTTGTTCTTAGGACATGCAGTTTATTTATATATTACTAGGTTGGGAAGGATCAACCTTTGATTCACGAGTGCTTCGAGATGCCGTTAGTAGGGGAAATGGACTAATAGTTCCACATGGTAACTATGTGTTTCTTATAAATTATTGATTTTTTTTTAAAATATATGATTTATTTTTCAAAATATATTTTGGAATATTCATTTTAGGTTATTACTATCTTGTTGGAGAGAGATTTGTTACCCCATATAGAGGGCAGAGATATCATCTTAATGATTGGAGGGAAGGACACTTGCCAACAACCCATGACGAGATTTTCAACATAAAACATTCAATAGCAAGAAATGTTATTGAGAGATGTTTTGGTGTGCTCAAACTACGTTCGACTATACTTAGGAA